>NC_054744.1:11401641-11701641 GCF_018143015.1 Lytechinus variegatus
AGTGACAAATTTATGCACACAATCGTAATGGTTTTAAGTCACGTGATCATGGTTTGGCCAATCAATTTTTGTAGCGGGCCGTTCGAAAAGGTAATTTTGTGCATTTAACTTTGGGATCGTCGACCGGATTGAACGTGGACTCGAAGATTCCAGCAGAATCATTCCCTTAAATACACATTTCTTTGTCTTATCATCCATCTTTCGATCAGCTTTACAACCATGGGTACCAAGAACATTTACTACTCTGACAAATACTTCGCTGGAGATTATGAATATAGGTGAGAAATTAACTTACGTGTTTCTGAATTCACTTGCGAGTACGAGTAGTCACTGAGTCGGAGTGCAATGCAATGAATTGCAACATTAACAGTGCAACTGCAGCTGCAATTGCAAAGTGCAATTGTGCATGCATGAATAGAAAAAGTTGAGAGCCGTGGCCTGAGTGAGTGACTGAGTGAGAGTAGCCAGGAGGCTCCTAGTCTCAACGTTAGAGAGTAAAAATTATTTACTAACTTGTGCTTACTCTCCATGGAGCAAGGGATTGCGTCCCATTCATGTCATGTGCGTGTAGATCTACCGCAAAAAAATGAAACCTTCCCCAACTTGCCCAAGACAAGTCCAACTTGCCCCAAGCCAGGCCACCAGGGCCCAACTGAAGAAAATAAGTTAGGGCCTACTTGTGCCTTTTTTGGATCGTATTACGGAACACTTTTCATGAATTCAGACAGTCATATCACTATCAGACACATTCAATTCATTATTCTCATAAAATTCACCAAACTTTCACCATAAATACACAATTAGCCTAGATCTACCTAGGCCTAAGCCTAAATTTAAAATATGTGAAATTTTTGCCGAAATCGTTTTTCCTTTTTACGATATTATCATCATGATCATGTTTATACCTACCTAGGGATACCTAGGGAAGTTTCTGAATGTAGGCATGTTATGCCTCTGTATTCAGTTCTAAAAATCTAGGTTTTTCCTCCTCAAGATGGCTGGCTCACATTATTAGTTACATTATTAGCTTCCAATCAGACCCCGCTTCGCATGTGAAATATTTTCGTCCCTTGAAAAAGGTATCGTATTTATACTTAGACAGCTGGCAGCCGTCTGTTTCGAGGAGTTTTTTTAGCATTTTTTTTTTTATTTCTCCTCATACACAGACGGCTCGCTATCGTGCAGCCACCATTAGGGGACTTGCAATGCAAAATCCCCCCGTCGGGGCTTTTCAATTTTTGTCTTTAATGAATAAAAATTTCGAAAATTATAGTGACCAGAGTGCAAATTTATATTCCCTCTTGGCATTGATTGCCAAAAAACAGAGAAAAATTAAGTTAAAAGGAACAAAAACAGTGACTTACCTCGGCTGTCGCGCAAATTCACTTCCCCGTTTTATCCGATCTTACATGTAAGTACATAGACATATGGCCATTGAGTCCCCTGTACAGATCGCGCTAGAACTTCGATCTCTGTATTTGGTGAGTGAAGCCAACGAAGTTCAGCTGAACAACCAACAAAACAGAGACCGAAGCTTTTGGTCTACGTATTACTGTATGTGTGTTTTTCTATGGGAAAAGTTGAGAAAACAACATAAAATGTATCAATGACTATGAGCTATTTCTTCATTTTTTCACAAAAGAAAGAATTTGCATAATTATAAAAAATAAGTTAATTTCTTGACCATTATTATTTAACTCAATAAAATTAAGGTCCGACAGTCATACAGAAATAAAATAATTGTTACACTTAATACAGGCACTTGCTCAAGTGCTGCAACCATCTACAGGTAGGACATCTACAGGTAGGACATGGTATGCCAATGCTGTACAGAGAACACTTTAAAAAATCATTGAAATATCAGTTTTGTGACCAAAATTACTAATTTTCATAGTTTTAATTCAGTTTTATTAGTAAATGAGGAATAATTTTTGTATTTACCAGAGCGCTCAAAAACCTGAATTTTTGGCATATTTTTGTGTACGCCCTCTATTGGTGGAAAGTAATATGGTAGGAAAATTTTCATTTTTCAATCTCTATTTTTAATTAAGAAAAAATAATTTAAAGAATAAAATTTAAATTAAGAGCCAAGTTATATGATGAATAGCTGTAATGAAAATTGACAGTGTAAAAAAATAAGCATTTGTCCCAAAGAAAAAGAGAAAATAAGCCAAACATTGCCAACCTTATTTTGCCACACATGGAGATGTAAGAGAGAACAAGGTCATATCATCACCTTGTTCATTGAATTAGTGCTTATAGGGGGACTACCGTATACAAATTTTTATGATCACAAATATAAGATTAAAAAGTATTTTTTTCTATTCAACACAGCATTACATTTATGCCTTACACCAAAAGCTACATTTGGGACTTAGTGAGATAGGCCTACTTGTAAAGATTTCCTGAAGTAAAAAAAAATTTGAGGCAAATTAAGCAAAAATTGTAATGTAACGCAAAACTAGTAGGCAACCTCATGATACATGACCACAGTGCCCATTTTGTCTGTATGTGTACATGTATGTATCAGTGCGATTCTACTACATGTATGATGTCACTCAACTCAATAGCCACAAACATTACACAGATATACACACATGTAGGCTCTCTCTCTTGTATTCTTTCTCCTTTAAGTTAGGAGATTGCTAGTAGCAGTAGAAATGCATGCAGACACTTCCTAAGGGGTGTTAGAGCTAGAAAAGTTGCTGAGGCAGATATTAACCGAGTCAAGAATCAAAATGGTGAAATAAATTGTAATATTGAATTTCACTAAACTTGTTTCATGTAAGTGACGTAATAATAATAGTAGCTGGATTTATGTAGCTATTTTGCCTAAGGATACAAAGCGCTTGCTGTTATTACCCCGGCTTGAGCTACAATGTACCATCACCAGCACTCAATGCATGCAACTTTGCAATGAATTAATAAATGGCCTCGAAAGTGCAGCCATTCTCTGTGGAAAGTGAATGGGTGTGCACTGTGCAGACATGAAGCAACTAAGTTTGTTGTTTTTTTTAAACCAATCTGGCAGCAATATTTTTGCTCGCCTAGAAAATTATATTTTACTCAATTAATTTTTGACAAACTTATAACTCAGAAGATAGAACTTTCATGTTCAGACCTAATCAAGTCCATTTTTAGATGCACAGACATGGAATCATCCTTTCATATTAATACCATTGCTGATAACACCACAACAGATCTTGTATATATTCTACATTTATCTACAATACAAGACAAAAAAAATGAATAAACAATGTTGAACTTCTAGCCAGCCATGATTCATAATGCATTACATGTGAAATTTTATGGACTGGTAAAAAAAAATTGCCTGCATGTATCACCTGATGAAATCTGGAAATAACAGCCATTTTTCATAAATTTAAATGCATTTATTTGATCATATTGTAATAAATTTTCTTGTATTGCTCATGCCACTTGTCCTGTACATACTCTATTTGATTAATCCTGTGAATTTTTACTTTCCCATTTATTTTACATGTAGGCATGTGATGCTGCCCAAAGACATTGCAAAACAAGTACCAAATCATTTAATGACTGAAAAGGAATGGAGGGGGATTGGTGTTCAGCAGAGCCAAGGATGGGTACACTATATGGTTCATGCACCAGGTAACCAATACAAACATCATTAACATACAAGGGTCCAGTGATATAGCTTATAAAGGTCAAGTCCACCTCAGGAAAATGTTGATTTGAATCAATAGAGAAAAATCAGACAAGCACAATGCTGAAAATTTCATCAAAATCGGATGTAAAATAAGAAAGTTATGACATTTCAAAGTTTCGCTTATTTTCAACAAAATAGTTATATGAACGAGCCAGTTACATCCAATGAGAGAGTTGATGATGTCACTCACTATTTCTTTTGTTTTTTTATTGTTTTGAATTATGGAAAAAGAAGCTGCTGAAAACTGCTTATCTAAAAAAAGAGCCAATGGTGTAAAATAGAGAGTCAAAAGGGGCCTAAGCTTTCGATCCTAGCAGAATCTTCTTCGGAGGCAAAAAAAAAATTTGATTGACCATTTTTTTTTTTTTGCCTCCGAAGAAGATTCTGCTAGGATAGAAAGCTTAGGCCCCTTTTGACTCTGTTTTGAATTATACAATATTTTAATTTTTACGAATTTGATGATTAGGACCTCCTTGCCTGAAGCACAAAATGTTAAATAGTGGAATTCCACGTGTTCAGGGAGGAATGAAACTTCATTTCACATGATGACGAGAAAATAAAAATAATATACAAAAGAAATAGTGAGTGAATGATGTCATCAGTTCCCTCATTTGCATACCGACTGAGATGTGCATATAACTGTTTTGTGAAATGAAGCGAAACTTTAAAATGTCATAACTTTTTTATTTTACATCCAATTTTGATTAAATTTTCGGTGTTATGCTTGTTGGATTTTTCTCTTTTTATTCAAATCAAGTTTTTGTTGGGGTGGACTTGTCCTTTAAGTTATCTATCTTGCTTGCTGTAAATTGGAATTGATTGACCGTTTAGATGATAAAGGGGCATTCTTGTCAGATAATTTGAAAAGGCCTAGTAAACTTATGCAGATTTTTTTTTTTGGGAAAAGAAATTGACTCATTAAAATAAAATTTAAAACAAAACAAGTTCACCACCTGTATTTCATGATAATTTTTTTATTATGAATTAAAAAAACAAACACAACAACTTAAAAACAACCAGTAATCAATTGGTCATTTTATTGGGGATGGGGGTCAACCTCATTTGTCATTTATATTTAACAATGAAGTTTAGTACCGGTATATGAATTTGGGTTGCAGGGTCTTGATGCAATTAAATATTTTTCATCTCGATACATTGTAGAGTAATGTACTTTACTACAGTTTTATGAAGGAGTTTTATGTTATAAATATTTTATATCGTCATTCGATAATTTTTGAACAAATTTTGTTTTAAAAAAAATGCATATGAGAAGATGATTAACATTTTAAAATTGACCATCTGTTCATTTTGTTTTCTGAATAAATGTCTACAGATAGAAAATACAAAAGGGCATGTACAGTATGTTACTTTTGATTGATCAAAACATTTCTCATTTAATAAATTCACAATTGTTATTTCTTGTGTACATTCCCTGCAAAATATTACCCTAATTTATATCAATAGTTTTGGACTTCAATTTATGACTTTTCTTATTTACTATTTTAAAAAAAATACATGTGTAATTAACCAAAAAATTCCACTTTCCTCTTTTGTTTATCATTTTGCAATGGAACAGAACCTCACATCCTGCTGTTCAGAAGACCAATCACAAAGCCACTTGGAGATCACAATCATTGACCTGTCATCTTCTGAGAGGATTATCATCAACCAGTGTTATAATGTAGCCATGAGAGCAATATATAATGAACTGGGTAACAAATATATTTTGTCAGCTTTCAAGTCTACACCGCAAATACTGCTGTATGGATTCAGCTCAGTCAGATGCAGGCTTGAAGAATGCAAGGAATCATTTCTCACTATTCATTTGTAACTGACATTTATGTGTATTCTATTTCTGTATCAAATCAATAGATTTATTGTGAATTTTGATCTCATGCTGGGTGGAAAAGTTGAAAACTAGAGAAGACTTATACATGTGTGTCTTGTGTTTGTTCCCTTATCTATTAATGTAAAACTTACTTTGCTAAATTCAGTAGTTGATAGTTTCTTTGTGTGCATTGATTCAAAGATAAAATGTGACTGTATTTCATTATTTCTTTGTTTGGTCGGGGGGGGGGGGGGGTGTTCCATTACATTACATTCCCAATTTGCGTGTAGTTTGTCAAGCAAACAGATCATATTTTGCACAGCCTTTGCACTTTTTTCTCCCCTCTCTCTCTCTCTCTACTTTAATTGTTCATCTGTCAGGAATCAGAATGGCATTGACTGCAAAACTTTGCTTGTTCTATTGGTTAATGTATTTCACATTGTGTCTTTAGAAGAAGGAACAAAAAAATTCACAAACCTTTAGTAAAATGCCACCTGTTTTTATTTAGTTCACTTGATTTTGTAATCAAATTGTAGTATTGCTGCCGATTTTGAAGTTATGTGGTACTGTGTAATATACTGTAGTACAAATCTGATCATGAAATTTATTTGTTTTTACCACGTGAAAAAAAAAAGAAACAGACAGTTGCCAAATTCGTCATTTCTTTATTTGCTTAGTTTTCATTTTGTCTCTGGTAAAATAAGTTGATAGATATATTTGTGAATTGATATCAGTACATTATGTGGTCACAAAGTTTATGTAGTGGCTTAGGAAACTGCTGGTATTTCCCACCAGTTGATTATTTAAAGACAATCTTAAAACTTGTGTACAATAAAAGGCCAACTTATAAAGATACAAAAACTATACATGTACATTCTAGAAATATATGTATGTATACTACATGCACATGTATACATTCATAAATTTTAACACTATCTCTTTAATTTGGTCTTTAATATGTATAAAAGTTGTATTGTTTGTAGATAGAATAACAAACTAAGGTTGGATCGTATTTATCAAGTTTTCAAGTAATTTTACCAGCCAGGCTTGGAATGATAATGGGTACTGAGAGAAACGTGTCACTCTTTTGGTATTACTTTGAATAGATGTGTTCTATCCCTTCAAGTTCATTTTTTTTTTCAGTTGAAAAAGTTAACTAGTAAAATTTCCTGTGTACTGTACCAATCAATTCTTTTCTTTTCACTATGGTTTTATTTTTATTTGTATCAACCTGATGCCTTTCTCCATGGATATTCAGATAGTATTCTTATTCAGTAGATTTCTTTCAGAGCAGAAAAAGGAGAAATATAATAGAGATCTATTGAGAACTTAGTCTGTTGGTGTAAAGAAGTTGTCCATCTCTTTAAGCTTTTATTTGGTGCCTTCTTAACAAATGCATTATCATATTGTCTTGTTTATATCAGCAGCAACAGGTTGCTCATTATTTGTACATACAATGTGTATATTGAGTCATGAAGAGGGCCATTAAAACCTCATTTATTTTCAATGTCGAAAAAGGATACAAAGTTTGTAAAGTATTTTCTTTCCAGTGTCTATGACATTTGCTTTTGTGATAATTGCTCCTACTGAAAATGTGCACATTAAGCCAAACATAAACCAAAGCTTTAAACCTCACCTAAACTGCACGATTATGATCCGAAAACCCTGTCACAACCCTAACCCTAAACTTGTTATCTTCATAGAAATTAGCATAGGGGTAATTGCTATAAGAGCAAATGTTGCATTACCAATTCACTTACCCGGTACATGATTAGAAAACTGGATATTCGCAAAATTTTATGTAAAGGGGTACTCGGGGCTGAAAATAATTATGTCTAATTAAATAAAAGTAAAAATTCACTCGGCAAACACTGACAAATTCATCCAAATCTGATAACAAATACCAGTTAATTGAATTTTGAAGTTTGGCAATATTTTATAAAAGTGGTCATGCACCCCATCATGAATATTCATTAGGTTAGCTGATGATGTGTCCCGACTTTGCTTTTCTCATGTTATTCATAGTTTCATACATGTGTCTTCCTTTCAATCTGGTGGAGTACCCCCTTTAAACATAATACAATTACTATCCTCTGATCCCTATTTCATAATTTTTCTATGTTACAGTGTAGCACTTTTTTACCAATCAATACACCCAAGAATTGTTTCCATAAATTTGGCCTATTTTCATGAAGTGCTTTCATCGACAAGTATGCATATGATGTTTTACAGCCAACCAAAAGCTTTGTCCTTGATTTACCTCTAGGGTCCATGAAGACTGCTTTTCACTCATTCAATCATTGCAATATACTCTGAACAAATTAATCAGTGAAAAATCACTATTTGCTTTGTTTATCACTCCCCTGTTCTCATCCGCTTGTGGGTCTGCATTGCATAAGCCCCTCCCTAAAAGTATTCCCATGTTAAAACAGTGAGTCTATCAAAAATAAAAAAATCAGAGATAATCTACAGCAGTGCTCAAAAGATAGTTAACTCCACCAGAATATGAACATAAAAAAGTTAAAGTTCTGCCATGTCTTAATTGTAAAGTAAAAAATATTACATTCAATGAAGTTTGTTTCTCTGAGCTCGCCAAACATCAAAGTGTTGTCTACATTCAACACTCGGCAGGAGGGAGTGCATTTTGTGGTGGGGTTCACTATAGAGCACGACTGTATATCTGCTGATTCATATTTTCCATATGAACCAGTAAACACAACTTTACTAAATCAAATGGATATGATTTGGAAATTGAATCGATCTGATGGCTTGTCTTGGTAATAAATCACACACACATCAACAAACATGAGTATGTACGCAAAACATGAAAGCATGTCCATACAATTTCACTGTTTTTTTTTATTTTTTTATTATTAAATGTCATATATACATATATATATATAGATAATGCAGTAAATGATATGAAACCAACTTTATAAATTTTATTGCAAAATTTCAAATTACATATCAGTCACATGATTGCAATGGAAAATTGAATATAATTTTGCATAGTGTAGGTAATTCATTATGAAATTACAATCTCATTGAAAAAAGTACCACTTGTGAATAATACTATTTTTTTTAATTTGAAATCCCACCAGTTGTAGTACACACTTTAACACCCATCCACTACCAGAGTGAAGAACATCAGTTTCACTGCAACTTTTGTGATATTGGTACTGACTTGTACGGCAATGTAAAGATTTTATGATTGATTGTTTCATAGCCGATATACTGATCATAGCTCATGTCGAACCATGATCTTGGCTGGCCATCACTATTCTAAGAATGATTTCAATCCTTTGTGTTACCACCCCTGACATAGTTTAAACAAGGAGATATCACTCTTACATGCTAGGAATGATGCAGTTTTATGTAATTCATTGTACTTTTCCTTGTACATGATGTAACAGTCTGTCCATCCAGAATAACTTTAAATTCTCATTTGGCAAGTATTTTTCAAAGTGCAAAAGGCAATCGTGAATGAGAACTGTAGTCAACATGGAGTGAACATAGTAAACTCAAACTATTCTAGAGTCCTACCTCGTATGGAAATCGTGTCTGATACAAAATACTGTTAGTCACAAGACTTGCATAGAATATGGAAAAAAGTACATACTGCACATGATATGGTGGGAAGCATGAAAAGCACCAAATCATCCAAGACTTTTCTCATTGATACAATGTATGTAAGAACCTAAAATAAGATGTTACATCATATAAAAATTTAATCAAATCGGAATTAATACTGGAAAAAATGCAACATGGTTTGTGTGATGATACCTGTCATGATCACCTTAATGATTTAGAGAAAGATTCTTCAAAATTTGATACAGGTTTATCAAAACAATCTCAATTAGGATAATGAAAACAATTACTTCATAGAATTTGCATTATTTTTTGTATTTTTTTGTTGCAATTCAACATGCATATTTACATATTGCTCATCGATCTTTATTCTCATCATTCAAGAAGCAGTGTCCCTTCCAGCCAGTGGAATGTTCACTTCATTCATCCTTGGATAATAGGAGAAATCACCAATCCTCATGACCCCACAAAGTCATATCTCAAGTCCTTTCCTTGATTCTAAAGTTACATGCACTTTTAATCTTTGACTACGACGATCAACGGACACACAAACTCTGAATGCCTGATCCCAAGAGAGTGACTTGGGTATTTCCTCTTGGTAACAGTCACCTTCTCTGGACTATGTGCTCCTGGGCCTGGTTTGGTTGCAGAGTCATTTGATAATTCATGGCGCCCAAGCATAGAGTAACTAGGCTTCTTGTACTTTGTGACATCGGGGTGAACTGCATGGTGACTGCCGGGTCCTGGACACTTGGCGTGGTCTTCTAAATAACTCCCCACATGAGGGCGCCCTGTCATGGAGTGACTGGCGCTTGAATTCTTGTTCGGAACTTCACTGCCGAGAAGTGAGGGTAGATTGTAACTGTTGGGAGCTGGTGCTTGATCGCGTTTCCTGAAGCGTGTTCGGGCCCCCATGGAGTAAACTGGAGCATGCCTTTCACCCTGTGGGTGAACCTTCTCAGGAGAATATGCATAGGGTGACGGTGTGACAAAGGTATCTGGAAAAGGTTTAAATACAAAAAAGGAAACTTCATGAAAATTGAGAATATACACTTCAAAACTTCAAGATTATAAACTTCTACATATAAACTTCATGCACAATGAAAATACATGCACATAACCAGTATCTAATGTTAATTTATTCATAATCCACATATTTTGTTTACATACAACAATTCAACAATCTTTTTTGCACATCAAAAGCTTTCTGAGTGAATGGACCTTATATTTAAACAATTGATATTAATAATACATGTATTTCTCTCTTTTGATGATGTGTTTATACTTTTATGTTTCCTAATTTGATCAACACAGCAAATGAAAACCTAGAATGTTCACCAAACATAAATGCATAAGATTTGAAAATTCCATCAAGTGTGTTAAAATGCTAATCTAAGTGATCTCTTTGAAAAATGAATTAACTTTGATAAATTCTTAAAAGGAAAGGGATTTTTAAAAAGAAGAATATCTACTCACGAAGAAACACGATATACTTACTTGGATCTTTTTGCCTTGCAAGCATCGAGTAAGCTGGAGTACCATCCTTTCCAACCCTTGTGATTTCAGAATTTATCATGTAACTAGGTCCAGGACTGCAATCTTTGCGAAACACTGTATAGAATAACAAAGTAGTTCATAAATTATACAAAAGGCAATGATAAAGACCAATATAAGAAAAATTAACAATAATGATTATAGGGATGATGACAACAACAAAAAGTTTTTTAAAAATGCATTCAAATGAATTCAAACAAATCAATTGGGGCTTCACAAATAATTTTCATTTCTATCAGTCATAAAACCCTATGTCTAATATAATTTCAATCAAAAATTTAAATAATTTAAATACAGAATAACTGCAATGAAAGAGGAAAGGAATAACAATTGGAAATTGTTTTTAAAAAGTGAAGGAAAAAACCTTTAAAAGGTCATAAGTTTTAAGTTGAAAAATTAAAATTCTAAATTGACATGACACTTACTTGAATTTTCTAGACGATGGCCAAACGAATATGCTGGTTTCATGTGCTTGGAGAAGTCATGAGCAACAAACCCACTTGTTGAGGGAAGTCCATACCTTCCTGGTCCAGGACCTAAACATGTCAAATAACAAAACAAGAATTTAATAAAAGAATTAGGCTTATATAGGGAGAGTCATAGATATATATCTTTTCCAAAAGTATAAAAAGAAAAAATATAAATCTATCTAGATCTATTCTAGACCTTACATCTATATTTTCAATACTTAGTTTAAGGAAAAAAAGATCACCAATTGTCAACATTTTCAATTCAAGCATTTTTAGTGATGGGAGGAGCATTAGTTACACAAACATTTTCTTATATCTTTGCTTTTTGGGGGTTTTTAGATTTATAAAGTGGTGAAATTTTTACAAAATTCAAACACTAACAGGAAAGAGGTAAAGGCCTAGATCTAGGCCTTATCTTAATTCTTATTCTTAATCGATTTAAGTCCTCATCCAACAGACTCAGTTAGAAAAATATAAACTGCTGGCATGCTGCTAACCGTGAAATGGATAGGTTATAAACTTATGATTCTGACACTATGACAGTGACATGATCTGATGATGGAGATGATGTGTAAGGAACTCCATGCAAGGGCTTGAAAAATGTCACATCAACTTACCCCGCTCGCGAGCAGCAATGATAGGTTTCTCGGCTGATTTCTTTGACTTTGCTGACATCGGTTGAGCGTATGGAGAATCATTCGTGTCTCCTTTGCCTTTCTTTTGCTTGGTCTTTTCTTTTTGTTGAGACATGATTCGGATAGTTCGATTGATGTCGAGATAAAAATTTAACAACACGTCCGATACGGGGGATAACTTCCTAAATACTGATGGTATCTCCAGTGATATGCTTTAGCCCGAGACACGCGGCACACGAGTTTACTAGATACCGTTGTGAACAACGTCCCAAATCCACAACAAACAATGTAAACAAAGACTGATGCGTGGCATCAGCTGTTCGTTGCTAGGACGCAGCATGTTCATCGATGGCCAACGAGGGCGACAAAAATTATAGCGCCACTCCCCGAAAATTTTTAACAGCTGTCTCGAATTCGACTACAGATGGCGCTAAAGCAATTATTTGGCAAGTTTTTACATGGAATGCTGACCGGTCGAATGTCGCTTGACTGATTGGATACCAATAATTTATCAGGAAACAAACAAGATGTCTGACGGCGAGGACGATTTTATGGCTGACAATGATAGTGATGATTATAATTTAGTGAGTAAATTTGTTATTGAATGTTTTGCGATACTATAATCATGACGTTTTACCACACGTGGGTAGACTTTCTTATTCTGAATCGCCCCAGGAAGCCATTTGTGATACCATCGTATAAAATTTCTTGTGTACGCAAGTGAATAGGTGTCAATCACAATTCCGTGATACTTTTGTTCGAATAGCACAGGAGCGAAATTGCAGTTTAGACATACGGTTTATTTGTTGTGTGAGGTCAATATGTCTACCAAATCTTTGATGTATTTTTACTTTTTTTTCCTCAGGCCAGGGCTTGTAGATCCACAAGTTCTTTGTAAACTGTGATGTATTTATTAATATTCCTGGGCTAACATTATTCGTTTAAGAAGAGGTGCTGGTCAGAAAATTGTGATCGTCCCAGTTCACAGGGACTGTCTGTTTTCGGCTCTCCCTGTTTTAAAAGATTTCTTCACACAAAAAATCTAGTATTATAGTTCATTCACCTGTCAAGTGCAAGCATATGTAAGCATATCAGGTTTCATAACATGATTATTGGAAGACTGCAAGTCCATGAAGTCATGAAAAATAGACGTTGAACTGGTGAGAATTGAGGTCACTGAATCTATTTTAGCACTCTCTCATTAATTCCCGTATAATTGATGTCTTTGTCCTGTAGGGGGGAGTGAAAAAATACGTCCCCATGAACCAAGGACAGTCTCAATTTATCAAGACATGATTTGTCTTGGTTTATATGAATATCCTCGTTTTCTGGGACAATCCCAATTTTTGGACCAGTGCAGCGCCTCTACTTCCGGTAGTAGGCACTTCAGTTGCGCAAGCGATCGTGCGTAGGTACCACGTCCATGTAGGGTGTCTGGAGAAAAAAATATTTTTATTTCAAGAAAATATCACATTTCCTTTGTGAATTTGAAGAGAAATTACCTTCAAACTGACAGAAATGTAACATTTTTGAAAAAAATCAAATTATTGGCTGCAAGAAAGAAGAATTGAATTAGGTCAATTTTCAGCATTTCTCTGCCATAGACTGTGTAGTTAAGAAATGGACACACACAAATCCAAATTTTTAGCTTCCGAGAGCTGTTATAAATTTATTATTGATGCCAAAAACTTGTCCATAAAGAGTCATTTTGGATTTTTTATGCTCTTTCTGATGGTACGATTTTTATAAAGATTTGGAAACCAGATCACAATGAAAAATTGTGACAAAGTGAAAAAAATTGTGCAAAACAGAAATTTCATTTTCCCATAGAAAACGCATGGGGAAATAGCAATCTCAACACACACAAATATAAGGGTTTGCAATTTATCTGTAAATCCTTAATTAAAATGATCATATAAACTTGTCCTTACTGTCAAAAGAAATCCCTGAATTTTCTCTTTCCATACATGCCAAACACAAGTTAAAGGGGAATGAAACCTTTGGAATAAATAGGCTTGTGTAGAAACAGAAAAATCAAAGAATAAGAATAAAGAAAGTTTGAGAAAAATCGGACAATAAATGAGAAAGTTATGAGCATTTAAATATTGCAATCACTAATGCTATGGAGATCCTCCCATTGGCAATGCGACAAGGATGTGTGATGTCACTGATGAACAACTTTCCTTTTGGTGGACTATAAAATACCCTCAAAATGTCTCTTTTTGCTTTTTCTTATGATGATACAAACTCTTTATCCATGATGTATTTTTAAAAAATATGTATCACATGCCCTCATGTAGAAAGAACACATGATCTATGGATAGATGTAATAAAAGAGGCAATTCAAGTGAAATATATACTAAAGTAATGGGGAGAGTTGTTCATCAGTGATATCACACATCCTTGTCGCATTGCCAATGGGAGGATCTCCATAGCATTAGTGATTGCAATATTCAAATGCTTATAACTTTCTCATTTATTGCCCAATTTTTCTCAAACTATTGTTGATCTGTTTCTTTGATTTTTCTGTTTTCACACAAGCTAACTTGTTCCAATGGTTTCATTCTCCTTTAATAATCAGATCACATTTTTCTAGTAGCCTGAACTTCCCGAAAAAGATGTGCCATATTTTCCCCTAAATCAGCCTGTTTTATGCTGACACTTTTCAGTGTGGCTTCAGACACCCTAGTCCATGGCACAGGTACAGATCAGCTGGACATACATGAAGTTCCTCACATAATTCGCTGCCAATTTCAAAACATTGCATGCGGATAGGATATGTGCGAGGTACCGGGACCAGTCCGAGCTCGGACCCTCGCGCATGTGATGTTTTGAAATCGGCAGCGAATTATTTATACGTGTGAGGAACTTTATGTTGGCTCTAAATCACCAATTTTGAGACTTGTCTTGTCTTGTGAATACTGCACTTGAACGCCTCAAAGAGGCTATAGACGTGCAGGCCATTCATGCAATCGCTGCCGCTATTTGCTTAGCTGTTTCTTAAATGCAGCTAGATCAGGTGCATTTTTAGTAGTGGGAGAAAGTGAATTCCACTTAAGATGAGAAGCATGGAAAAGAAGTGGAACTTAGAAAGTAAAGTAAGAATATTAGTTTTAATTGTTTTTAAAGATCGTGATGTTGCAGGAATTTTATATTTTCCCCCATAAAATCCCACCTTTGTCACTCGGAATATCAGATCGAGTTCACGGTCTCGAAGTTCGGATAGGTAGAGCATAGTGTAGTGGTAGTGAAGTGGAGTGAAGCCTGCACGAACTTTGCTCGAGGTAGACGTAGATTTGCATTGCATTGCAGTGAATGGCGAGCACATATACACACACAGTTCGCTTTGCTCTCGCTTGTCACTTTGGCCGAGTGCTGGAGTGGCATTCGGAATAGCTGGAAAAAGCAGAGTCAGTTTCTTCCTTTATTTCGCTGATTTTGTTTGGCGAAAAATTCTTGTGGTTGCTTTGTTATAAAAATTGAGACAACAATAATGAGACCGTAAACTGGGTTGTTGGTAGAGTAAAGTTTTACAGAACTTTTCTTTCTATACTTGGCTGTTCATATTTATGTTGAATTTAAGATCAAGGTATTACATAAAAGCACTTGTCAGATGTTTTAACTGATATAAAGTGTGGCCCTGGGAAGCAGTGGTGTTGTCAAGGGCACTTCAGCACTCCTTATGAAATCTTTCCCAGGGTCCTTAGTCATGATTGATTTTTACATTTTCAAAATTATTCATGATAGACCGAAATGCTATGGAAATTATGTTTGGAAAAAAAACGAAAAGTATGCTATAAGGATGCGGAATTGTCATTTTTTGGTGTGCTTCAAGTGAAACATTTGTGCTGGCACTAATTTTTTTTAAAGTCTTTATCCCCCTCCCCCCCCATCCGAAACATATGGGTTAATGCCCCTTATGTCCATAATATTACATACATGCACACTTCACCATGCCCCCCAGTATGTAAATAAACCATCTATTCAAAATGTCAATATCAATTGTTAAAGGGATTACCCAGGCTGGAGACATTTATATCTCAATAAATAGAGTAAAATTCACAGAGAAAAATGCTGAAAATTTGATTAAAATCTGATAAAAAATAACAGTTATTGAATTTTAAAGATTTGCATTATTCAGATGAAACAGTTCTCTGCATGTCTTCATGAATTTTCATTTGATGGGCTGATGATGGCATATCCCCACTTGTTCTTTTGTATTTTATTATATTTTAGTATTTTATTTGAAGATTTTCTACCAAGAACTAAAACAATATGAATTCTCAACTGATTAAGTGCATTAGTTATTTATTGCCACAGCTTATTTCATCATAAAGGAGTCACATCATTTACACATGTTTGAAGAAAATGAATCAATTATGATTTTATGTAATAACATAAGAAAAAGGAAAGTGGGGATATGACATCATCAGCCCACCTAATGAATATTTGTGCATATCACTATTTTCGCAAAATAATGATAAACTTTCCACTTTCTTCCACTTTTCTTCTTACCACACGTACATTCAAATGAGACTTGATATTTTCATGATTTGATGTCTCTTTTACATGTATGCAAATCCTTGAGGGCATTTTTCTCCAGTCACTTGACTCACTTCACTTCTATATGTGCAGCCCAAGTAGCATAACAGGCTTCCCAGCCAATCAGGGAAAGTTATTTGAAAATCTTTACAGCTGGGGAGAAATCAGGGAACTGATAGAAATGCCACAAATTATCAAGAAAAATGTCCTAAGGGAATTTTGAATGGCTCATAAATCAAAAGTAGTCAGTAAGACTGTTGTATTTTGTTACATCAAAACAACATCCATTAGAAGACTAGCTAGTAGCTATGTTTTTTTTTTTTTTTTTTGTAGCTTCTTAGACTGCAGTACATGTCCTAATAAGGCCTCAAACTTTGAACATGATTGTGAACACTAAAAAGCCAAAATGGAGTAGCACCCATTGCTTTGAGTTGAAATAGCAATCATGGAAATTTGCGATTTCATCAGGGGAAAATCGGTTACTTTGGTTTCTTCAAATGCTAGGAGCCTTGGCTTCCATTTAATACATTAAAATTGCATGTTATTAACTTGAGGTAATTTTTAAACTTTATTTTTGCAGGAATATTCAGAAGATACCAACTCTGAGCCAGATGTAGACCTCGAGAACCAGTACTACAACTCCAAGGCATTGAAGGAAGATGATCCAAAGTCAGCACTAGAAAGTTTTCAAAAGGTAAGTCTCCTAAGTTGATTATCAGAGCTTTCCTTTTTTTGTGTTATGAAAAGTATGTCCTGAAACATCTAACGGCTTCTACTTCAGAAACCTTGTTTTTTCATTGATGAGCTGTGATCGGATTTCTTTACCTGAGTCAGTTGTAAGTGTAACTAGTTAGAAATCGGTTCAAATTACAGAAGGATATGAAAAATTAAAGCACAATCATCCTCTTTGAGTGTAGACCTTACCAAGGATAAAGGATGAATGAGGTCGCGGTCGCATATAAATAAATCCAAGTAAAATCGTAGTAATTCTGCTCTTGATGAAGCCCAGTTTGTTTTGAAGGAAGTTAGTAACTCTGTCTAGAATTTAAGATGGAAATCACCTTTCGAGCTACTGTGTTGAACTTGTCGACTTTTAGATCAGACAGGAAGAACCTGAGTGTTACAGACTCTACTGCCATTCATATATCATGATATTTACAATAGAAAATTCATGTCTCAAAAGTGAACCACCATACCAATTACCATGAAGACCTCTTCCTTTAGGCATACAGTATAATCTCTACATACCTGTACTCTACCTGCTTGGAATTCAAGGGAAGATGGAGTTTTAGGTTGAGTGAACTCTTCCTTAAAGGAGAATAAAGGAGAATGAAACCTTTGGAACAAGATACCTTGTTTGAAAACATAAAAATTGGACAAATAATGAGAAAGTTGTGAGGATCTGAATATTGCGATCATTAATGCTATGGAGATCCTCACATCAGCAATGCGACAAAGATGTGTAATGTCACCTGGGAACAACTCTCCCCATTACTTTGATATATATTTCACTTTAACTGCCTCTTTTATCACATCTATCAGTAGATCATGTGCTCTTTCTATAGCAGGGAATGTAATACAGATTTTTAAAGAATACATCATGGATAAAGAGTTTGTATCACGATAAGAAAAAGCAAAGAGACATTTTGGGGGTATTTTATAGTCCATCAAAGAGAAAGTTGTTCAAATGTGACATCACACATCCTTGTCGCATTGCCAATGGGAGGATCTCCATAGCATTAGTGATTGCAATATATTCAAGTGCTCATAAATTTGTCATTATTTGTCCGGTTTTTCTCAAACTTTCTTTGTTCTTATTCTTTGATTTTTCTGTTTCGACACAAGCCTACTTGTTCCAAAGGTTTCATTCCCCTTTAATAATATCTGCAATGCCCTACAACTCCATCTGATATCCATTTACCGGTAGATTTTCTTCTTCAATTTAACAAAAGGGGTTCTAAAACATCTTGGATTCCAACACTTTTGTCAACTATCCACAGGCATAAGAAATGTTTAAAATAACTCAAATTTCCAGAAATCGTTCTCTCAAGGTCAAGAAAGAGGAGAATGTAATGAATTTCTGTGGGATTTTTCAACCAATTCAGTATACATGTACTTTCAAGGAAATGTGGATAATATATCTTAGATGTAAATTTTAAGCAACTTTGGGGGAAATATTTGTATCATTTTCTTTTTTTAGTACCATATGATCTTGATTATCTTGATGTTTTTTATCATTTAATGTTTTAATATTTCGTTTTAGGTGTTGGACCTTGAAGATGAGAAAGGAGATTGGGGATTCAAGGCACTTAAACAGATGATCAAGATTAATTTTCAGCTGGTGAGGAAACTAAAGATCTATATTGTAAATCTGTTTCATCAAGGTGTCAAGACAATCTTTTATTGCATGAAGATAGTTATAGGGGAAAGGGCAATGACTTTTCCCTTATCCTGCATAGAATGTTAAGTCACATTTATCTTCACTGTTAGAACTTTGATAAAATCTTAACATTATATTGTTGATGTTCTCTTATGTACTGTGATGTGTCTTTCATGTTTTTTGTGTTTTTTAAATGTCTGACGCACAAAACGGGCAGGTTCTAACATACCTTGTAACATACCTTGTTGTGGGCATAAAGTTTCTTTCCTTTTTTTTTTGTTGATTGGTGCCACTTTGTGGCTACATGTACACAATGTAGCAAAAGCTTATTGTTTGTACCGGTACTCATTATTTTTTGTATGAATATAATCTAATGTTTTTCATATAAATTCTTTCTCTTTTTTTCTAGGCAACTATTAAGCTTAAGGTCTGGTTTGTCCTATCAATGATACATCCAAACTAGCAATCAACATGCATACATTTCATATTCAAGCTTTCACTCAACAAGACTGTATTATCAATCAAGAATGACACGCCTTTTGGTCAAAAATTTTCTTATCAATGACTGTGCTGTTTACGATACATGAACATATGTTCTCTTTATTACTGTTACAGGGTAACTATGATGAAATGATGACAAAATACAAGCTACTATTAACATACATCAAGGTAATTAAAAAAAAATGTTCTATTCTTCATACCTCCATATGGCATTTGAATTTTTTGTATATCTCCCAGCAGCCTAAAGATGTAAAATTTGCGTAGAAACCCTTTTTTTAATGATTCTCATCCTAAACTGACGTTTGATCTCTGGGTGTAAAAGATACAAATCTGGTCAGTGAACATTGTCTCATAGTCCGGGAAAGAACAAAACAAAATGTCTGCTTTACAGGAAAAAGGATAGCTCAGGTGATTATCCATATTGAATTTTAACAAGTATCAGTTCGTTTGCTAATGGTGGATTGCGATTCCCATGCTATATTTCCTTATACAACGAACATGTTACACGATTATTCCTATAAAGACTATTTGATATCCTTAACATTTGAATCAGACATGACTGTAGACATCAATACCTCTGTGATATATAAGTGACCTAAGGGTTCCTGCAAGGAGTTTCGTTTTTGTCTCACCTGCGAAGCAAAGTGAGACTATAGGCGCCGCTTTTCCGGCGGCGGCGGCGTCAACATCAAATCTTAACCTGAGGTTAAGTTTTTGAAATGACGTCATAACTTAGAAAGTATATGGACCTAGTCAATAAAACTTGGCCATAAGGTTAATCAAGTATTACTGAACATCCTATTAGAGTTTCATGTCACATGACCAAGGTCAAAGGTCATTTAGGGTCAATGAACTTAGACCATGTTGGAGGAATCAACATCGAAATCTTAACCTGAGGTTAAGTTTTTGAAATGTCATCATAACTTAGAAAATATATGGACCTAGTTCATGAAACTTGGACATAAGGTTAATCAAGTATCACTGAACATCCTGCATGAGTTTCACGTCACATGACCAAGGTCAAAGGTCATTTAGGGTCAATGAACTTTGGCCGAATTGGGGATATCTGTTGAATTCCCATCATAACTTTGAAAGTTTATGGATCTGATTCATGAAACTTGGACATAATAGTAATCAAGCATCACTGAAAATTTTGTGCAAGTTTCAGGTCTCATGATTAAGGTCATTTAGGGTCAATGAACTTTGGCCGAATCGGGGGTATCTGTTGAATTACCATCATAACTTTGAAAGCTTATTGGTCTAGTTCATTAAACTTGGACATTAGAGTAATCAAGTATCACTGAACATCCTGTGCGCGTTTCAGGTCACATGACCAAGGTCAAAGGTCAATGAACTTTGGCCGAATTGGGTGTATCTGTTGAATTACCATCATAACTTTGAAAGTTTATGGATGTGATTCATGAAACTTGTACATAAGAGTAATCAAGTATCACTGAACATCCTGTTCGAGTTTCAGGTCACATGATCAAGGTCAAAGGTCATGTAAGGTCAATGAACTTTGGCCATGTTGGGGTTTTTTGTCGAATAACCATCATATCTCTGTAAGTTTATTGGTCTAGTTCATTAAAAGTGGACATAAGAGCATTTATCACTGAACATTTTGTGCGAGTTAGAGTAGTATTCAAAGTCAGCACTGCTGCTATATTGAACGCGTGATGCAGGTGAGACGGCCAGAGGCATTCCACTTGTTGTGTAAATTTATCTTTGGCATGCACCCAGTAAATATTTAAATGGCGAAAGTTCCTGTAACTTTATGCATTGTATCACATTGCAATTGAGTGACCATTGTCCTGTACATGTACATGTAGATATCATAACAGATACAATCAATCTTACAATTGATTTTAATTTGATATTCTATTCTTGATTATGAATATAAATTACAGTTAATGGTAAATATTGTGTATATCTATTTATTAACAGTGCCTAAGGGTAGGGGTAGACTAAAACCGACCGAATTTTCCTCATAACATGGATTGTTTATCATTTGAATTGGTACTGTTACCATAAATCTCTTCAAATGAATTAATTTCTTCAACAAGTACTTCCATTGAAAGATCAGTGCTAGAATTGGGTAATGATCATACCAAACTATGGTGTGACATGCCTGCCATAGTGAATTTCAAATTGATATCGAAACTCTATGAAAAATGACCATCCTTTCCATCTTATCAGAATAAGTTGTGATCAACTACAATTGATCCAATATCTTAGTTTATCGAATACAAGGCTAAAAATCCAGAGATTCAATTTATTTTTTGTTTGTTTCATGAATGGTATACATCAGGATGTGATTCACTAATAGCTAAAATAAATTTTTCATTATACGCCCGCCCTATGGGATGTATAATGGGATCACGCTTGGTGTCCGTCTGTCCGTCCGCTCATCCGTTAACTTTTCCTTGTAAACGCGATAACTTCAGTTTAACTTATTACCTAGGCTCATATAATTTCATGTGTATGATATTAGCGTAGATCCCAGGAAGCCTTTTGATTTTAAGGTAAAAAAGGTCAAAGGTCAAGATCAGAGTGACATGTTTTAATCTTTCCCTCTTGAAGTCCTTTTAAATGTGATTACTTTGGTTTAGCTTAACCTAGGCTCATATAATTTGGTGTGTATGATACTAGCATGAATCCTAGGAATCCTTTTGATTTTGAGGTCAAAAGGTCAAAGGTCAAGATCACAGTGACATGTTTTCATCTTACCCTTCTGAAGTTCTTGTTAATGTGATAACTTTACTTTAACCTAGGCTCATATAATTTGGTGTGTATGATACAAGCATTAATCCCAGGAATTCTATTGATTTTGAGGTCAGAAGGTCAAAGGTGAAGTTGCCACCTTCCACTTTTCTTGCTCGACCAATTACTCCATTTTCCGCGTTACAGGCAGGCATATTATGTGCACACCTTAGTGACACTCTTGTTAGATATTTTATACAGTAATCATACCAATAAAATTTCAGAGAATTAACATTATCTCTCCATAATATCTATTTTAGCTGATAGTGAATCACTCTTGACAAAATTTATTACACTTTTATCACCTCTCAAAGCTTTCCAAAACTAAGATCACTTCTTTATTATTATCATGATTATACCGTAATTGTTTTTGTAATTTCTTGATTCTTTTGTAACATTGCCTTTTTGTTGATTTTATGTGTATTTTTATGCTTTTTTATAAAACATTTGCCAATTCAGCTGTAACAAGCTGCGATCATTTGTGTTAATAAATCTTGAATCTATTACCACAGAGTGCAGTAACGAGAAACTACTCCGAGAAGTCTATTAATAGCATCTTAGACTACATCTCTACTTCCAAGAACATGCAACTGCTTCAAGAATTCTACGAGACGACCCTCATGGCCCTCAAGGATGCCAAGAATGACAGGTTATGGTTTAAAACAAATACAAAGGTAATTATGCTTTTTCGAATTCAAACTGAGAGTAGGCTAGTCTGTAATTGTTATGTATTCATATATATATATACATATTTATTTATTCATTCATTTATTTATCTATTCATTTGATTATTTATTCATTTTTTGAAAGTTGTTAGTTTTGTTTTATTTCAGCATGGTAGCCCCATTAGTAATAAATCATCTATTCATTACTGCCATTGGATGAGATAAATTAAAAAAACATTTTCCAAATTTAATCTTTGCATTAATGTTTCGGAAAAGGGAACATGAGATTTCACATTTTCACTTGATGCCCAATAAAAACTCATTTGAACATTCAAAGTATTTCATATTATAAGCTGAATAGGAGCATAAAACATGTTTCTTTTATATAACTACATCTAAAAATTGATATTTATAATAAGCTTTGAACACATTCAGTGCTGTTGCAATTTTCTATTATTTCTCTAACGTCTTCCTTGGTCTTCTGATCAATGATGTTTTCATGGAATGGTAAATATACTTCATCATTAACATACATTCTTTCTTTTGTAGCTTGGAAAACTGTACTATGACAGAGAAGAATTCAACAAGCTAGCAAAGATCTTAAAACAGTTACACCAGTCATGTAAAGTGAGTACCTATTTTTTCCTATTACAAACATTTATGTTTACCATGTATATTCATTTTCGATTGTAGGGCATTTCCCAAAACTTTATTTTTTGTGTCCCTCAAGTTGGGGTACCTGTGATTGAATCTGTATAGAAACTGTAAATGTAAAGATGTCTCCAATGCACCAGTGAATTTTTGACACCAAATATCTTCTTTGGGGAGAATCTGAACCATGCAGGAAATTAATTAGAAAGCACAAACTTTTTACACTTAACCCTTTGAACCCTGAATTATTGGGGGCGGCGGTGACCCATACCCTGAATTATTTGCTATATCAACCACATTCACAAACTCCCATGATTCGAGCCCCAACAGCATCGTCCCCCCGCTAGTACCCGGACCGGGCCAGCTAAAGTTGTTTACCTTCTCATAGCCCTAGTCTACAAACATAAATATTAACTTTAGTGTCTGTTTTGGGCTCAAAATCACTGTTTTCACCAAAGTCAGATATATCAATTGCTTCCCCAGAGTAAGCACGTGACTCGCTGCGTATTACACTGCGTATTACCGCATGTACGACACGAGCAACCGCAGAAAAGTGGCATATTTTGGCCATTTTTAATGCTAAATCCTTCCAAAATTATTGCCAATCTTAACTGAAATTATCGACTAAATATTCCTACATGTACTAGACAGATGACATCATTTTTAAAAGATCACCTGACATTTAGAATCCAGGTTTTTGAAGTCACATGGCTGTAGGACGGTATTCCGGCCTATCGGTTAAATGCGCGTTCACTGGTAGGCCAGTATTCCAGCCTATTGGTTCAAAGGGTTAAGCAGAAATATTTTTTAGTCTTTGTGTATACTTATATGAAAGCCATTATTTAACACCTTAGTAGAATAAGATAAAAAAAGGTTGTTGAAAAGATGGAAAATCTTTGAGTGTAGTACTGTGTAAAGAAACTGTTATGTTATTAATGGTATTGTTTTCTGTCAGATTTTTTAATCAAATTTTTAATGTCACAATGTTCAGATATCATTATATCATACAGCCCCACCACATTAAAATAATGTAATTTCATAGGACAGGAGGTAATGCAATAATTTTATCTCAAGTTCACTAAATATAAATATTTCTTGTTTATGAATGCTGTACAGAACCAAGATGGCACAGACGATCTCAAAAAGGGTACCCAACTTTTAGAAATCTACGCACTTGAGATTCAGATGTACACATCACAGAAGAACAACAAGAAACTGAAAGCGTTGTATGAGCAATCTCTACAAATCAAGTCTGCAATACCTCATCCACTTATCATGGGTGTTATCAGAGGTAGGTTCATCGTGCATGCATTTATTTTTATCATTATCTTTCTGAAACGCCGTGGTGTAGTGGTTCTGACTCTCGCCTTTGAAGCAGAGGGTCGTATGTTCGATTGGTAGCCATGGCGTATTTTCCTTCAGCAAGAAATTTATCCACACTGTGCTGCACTCGACCCAGGTGAGGTGAATGGATACGTGGCAGGAGTATTTCCTTGCATGCACTGAGCGCCGGTGATGGTAGCTCGAGCTAAAGCCGGGGTAATAATAGCAGCGCTTTGTATCCTCTGGCAAAAAGCGCTTTATAAATCCAGTTATTATTATTATCATTTGAAACTCAGGAATGAAAACATGTAAAAAAAAAAAAAAGAGAAATAAATAGTATCTTGTAAAGCATCAATGTGACCAATTAGCACAGATACACCAATACAATGGAAATATGAGTTTCCTCATTTTAAATTTAGTGTAGATATCTGTACATTTTATTGATTCAATTTGTTCCATTTATTTTAGCCATACATTACAAGTAAATATATGAATTTATTTAGATTGTAATCACAACATCGTAAGTTCTGAATTGGAAAACGGCTTATAAAAAAGCTTAGAGCCTTACTGGTGTGGCCACTGATAAAGAGTTAAAATGAACTGAAATAATAATTAGAAAAAAAATTTAAAAAATAAAATCAAAGCTTAAACATAACAAAAGTAGACTATCATCAATTCGCTGTGTCACTGATCATCTGACATCTTGGCATGATTAGCCATAGACAGTAGTTATCATGTAAAGCTTTTATAAGGTTTCATTCATAGAACTGTTTCTACCAGTTTATGCCAAACACCTTAGGGTGTTGGTATGTAATAATAATAATAATAATAATTGGCATTTATATGGCGCTTTATCAATCTATGACTGTTCAAAGCACTTCACAATTATTATTACCCGGTCACTGGATTCATAGCATTCGAAGCAGCCTGTTAGGCGCAAACTTGCTAACCAATCACAATGACGGTTGTTTCCTACCGGTACCCAATTGGCACCTGGGTGAGAATGGCAAAGTGTGGATTGACGCCTTGCCAAAGGGCGCTAGGCCATGGTGGGATTCAAACACATGACCCTCTGATTACAAGGCGAGAGTCAGAACCGCTACACCACAGCGCCTCCACCATGTATATGTATAACCATACATTGTTTCCACCAGCCAGACCAGACACAATTCAATAATATTGTCCTGTTCTGATGATAGTTAAGAGATTTATAAGAAAATATTCTTGTCATTACAAGATTCATGGATAAATTCTAAAATTTGCAAGGAGCTTTGATGACTTGTATACAAAATGCACTGCTTTATGCTGAGTGGTGAATGTAGACAACAACACTACAATGTTCAGCAAGCCCAGAGAAACAAACTTTATTGAACGCAATATTTTATCACCTGACTTCACGATTCAATATCTAAAACATGGCAGAACTTGGAACACTTTAAATATCTTCATTTTCTGGTGGGGCTCACTAAGTTTTTAGCACCATTGTAGGTCAAGAGATGATGGTAAGATTAGAATGAACACCAGTGGACCGTTTCATGAAAGTTGTCAGCACTGACAAGTTGTCTTTCTCCGACAGTTACCTTAGTAACAGTCAGAGCCAGTGCCTTTCAGCCAATCAAAACCAAGGATTTCACTGAAATTGCTGCACTGACAATTTAGTCAGTTCTGACAATTTGTATGAAACACCCACCAGAGTATCAGATTGTATAGCAGGGATTTGTTTTCTCCCCTCTTATGTTTTGATGTATAAACCATTGAACCTACAGAATGTGGCGGTAAGATGCATCTGCGTGAGTGTGAATACGAAAAGGCGCATACAGACTTCTTTGAGGCTTTCAAGAACTATGATGAATCAGGTAGTCCTAGGAGAACAACATGTCTCAAGTACTTGGTCTTAGCAAACATGCTCATGAAATCAGATATCAACCCGTTTGAATCTCAAGAGGTGTGTACATATGCTTCTTTTTGGGCCCGTTGCATAAAAAATTTTACCTGAGAAAACTCAGGTTGTTTTTACCCTGTGTTAAAGTCAGTGGCAGGAATCATACTAGACCTAGTTTTCAGTTTTTACCAGTGTTATCTCAGGTAAAAAGTTTTATGCAACAGGGGTGAAGGGTAACTCAACCCTTGAATGAATGAATGAATGAATGAATGATTCAATGAATGAATGAACGAACGAATGGCTCCATCATTTTGGAAGCATAACTTTGTGAAATGAAATTAATTAGGATAGAAAATTAAAAAGGTTGCAAGCATTTGAACTGTGAGATAATTGATTACTTTAGAGTACCGAAGCGATAATGTTGGTTGCCATGGTGTCATGGCGGCCTGGTTCTAAACAAATGAACCCGCCGAATGAAAGCATGTGTTTCTCATAGGAGAAAATGGCTGCTATCGGAATTTGATCGCTTGCAACCTATTTTTCAGATGAGCCAAAGTCATACAAATGTGTACATACGATGGTCAGCTGCGACTCTGTTTAGAACCAGCCCGCCATGACACCATGGCAACTAACTGCGGTATGCTGTACTAATGCATATCTTGGATCGACTACAAGCCAACATTTGAGCCTTTTAAGCCAATTTTATCTTGTTTGTACGCATATTCAAAATATTAATGATTGTGTTCACAATATTTATTTTGCGTTTTGTGTCCAACATTGACTTTTAGAACAAGTGTAAATTCTGATAATGATAGACTTTGAAGAAAAAAATAAAAATAAAAATTAAAAATCAATATATAGATGGAAGATCAGTCCTGAATTAAGTAAAGTATTGCTTAGAATTACTGAGATTTACATTTTACAATTTTGTCAACCAAATCATAAAGATGTTGTCATTGATGTGATTACTTTATTTTGAACAACAATGACTGTTCACTGTCTGAGTTGTTCTATGTAAATTATTATTCTGTTGCCAGGCTAAACCTTACAAGAATGATCCTGAGATCCTAGCAATGACGAATCTAGTCAGTGCCTATCAGAATAACGATATCAACGAGTTTGAGAAGATCTTAAAGAATAACAGACGGAACATCATGGATGATCCCTTTATAAGAGAGCACATAGAAGGTAAATTATAGTGTTCCCATTGCTATCCAATTATCCATGAAGGAATTGTCATTAGATAGCAGTGCCTGTCCAGTGAATTCTTTCCAGTGATGTTCCCCATGGTATTTTTTTTAATGCAAGAATGGCAACCTGGGAGATTAGTCCTCCAGTTAATCCTGTCCCGGGGCCCGTTGCAGAAAGAGTTGCGTTTAAACGCAAGCCAAAAAATCAATCGCAAGTCCCAAATGCGCGCTGTTGATTGGTTGAAAATCAAGTTGCTCATGAGTTTTAGAGTTGCGATTGATTGCAAATCTTTCTGCAACGGACCCCAGATATGGTCTCAAATATATGGATAATAGGGAGTTTTCACATCGATGTACAGAGGATTTAAGAACAGGGGTCCGTTGCAGAAAGAGTTGCGTTTAAACGCAAGTAAAAAAAATCATTCGCAAGTCCCAAATGCGCGCTGTTGATTGGTTGAAAATCAAGTTGCGCATGATTTTTAGAGTTGCGTATGATTTTTAGAGTTGCGTTTGATTGCAAATCTTTCTGCAACGGGCCCCAAAAGAAATGTATAGTCAAATGCCCTCAATGACAATAAAAAACCACGAAGTCTGTCGAAAATTGGTGAACCAAAATGGCAGTTTAGTCCTTGACTGGACTAAGGACATAATTGCAAGTTTTCTTCAGCTTTGAAACTTAATATGAACTGCTGCACAGTTTCAGTATTTTCGACAAAGACCTCAAAGCTTTTAAGTGTCCAATTACACTGTGACTAATTGAAAGTCTTTTTTATTGCTTTGGTGAATCCCCCCGTAAGGGTGTGTCACTTTTTCTGATTATTTCATTTGCGATTCATATCCTATTAATGATTTCACAATAAATCAACTGTTGGAAATATTTTCAGTGGTCAATGCAAGATGATACCTAAATGCAATCCACATAGTTGGTGTTCCATCAAAACTTTGCTTAGACCTTAAATTATACCAAAAAGCTATTTTGCTTTTTTTCAACACTGAATGTTTGTCCATCCTTTTGACTGTCAAGTTAAAGGATTACTTTTTTTCTCAGAAAATCAAAAAGATCCAAAGTATGTATTTTACTGAGCCTTCCTTATTTTTCTACATAACTAGAGAAAGTGAGAGACAATATTGTTGCTATTTTATAAATGTACGAAGCAAGAGATTGCTGCAATTCTATTTTACATTGATGTCTTAACATTACTTGTGTGGGGGGGGGGCATTTCATGAAGTGCCTTGTCTAGGATTTGTCACTTTCAACTCTAATGCCTTTCTGAAATCCTTCTGAAATCCTTGCTATCTGATCGGCTAGAGCAGCAGTCTTGTCAATGAAAAAAAAAATCACAGACAAAGTCTTCATGGAATGCTTTTCAATTGTTATTTTCATATACTTATTAAATATTTGTTTCTTTTATCTGTTGTATTTAGATCTACTGAGGAATATCAGGACACAAGTCTTAATCAAACTCATCAAACCATACACAAGAATCCATATTCCTTTCATTTCAAGAGTAAGTAGTAGAAAGATGATTTTTGTCTTAAAGGAGAATGAAACCATTGGAACAAGATAGCTTGTGTGAAAACAGAAAAATCAAAGAAACAGATCAACGAAAGTTTGAGAAAAATCGGACAAATAATGAGAAAGTTATGAGCATTTGAATATTGCGATCACTAATGCTATGGAGATAGCAAATTGGCAATGCGACAAAGATGTGTGATGTCACTTGTGAACAACTCTCCCCATTACTCTAGTATATATTTCACTAGAATTGCCTCTTTTATCACATCTATCCATAAATCATGTGTTCTGTCTACATTAGGGCATGTAATGCATATTTTTTAAGAATACATCATGGATAAAGAGTTTGTATCATCATGAGAAAAAGCAAAATGAGACATTTTGCCTTTTTTATCTCTCTTTACTTTTATCTCTCTCACTTCCCTCCCTTTCTTTGTCGCTACATTCCTCTCTTTATCTTATTCCCTATTATATTTTTTATCTGCATCTCTCTCTATTTGTCTCTCAGAAGTGAACTGACATTTATATGAATTGTTTTCATGATCAAACTAATTATTCCTGATAAATTGGTGTCGGACGTTGCCCCTCTATTTGACGGTTATTGTCATTCGGTAGGCCTACTTATCATTGTGTTTCATTGAAAAATATTTTGGCTTCTGTTTACTCACTGTTGCGTTTGGCTTTCTAGCATAAAGGCAAGCCTCTAAACTTTACAACAAATAAATAAAGTATTGTGAGGAATGCCAATGTATTACCAGAGTTCAGTTTCCTCAACCCTCAACCCCTCCCATCCTAAAAAAATATATTGAATGTTGCGTATTCATCTGTTATAGATATTCTGTTTCAATTCATCGATGGTATTTTACTGCCACCCTCACTGATATATCCTTTCCTCACTTTTATATTTTGTACAGGAACTTAACATAGATGTAGCAGAAGTTGAAAGCTTACTAGTTCAGTGTATATTAGATAAGTAAGTACTGGTACATGACACGATAATCTATTTTATGTTATTGTTGCATAATTGATGATGAATCTCAGTTTTCTAATAATCTCTACATGAGTCCTAAAAGAATCAAACAGAGTCACAAGTTGATCATAAGACTTAATGAATGTACTAAATGTGAAATAGGTAACTCACAAAATAGGAGTTTGGTCAGATGTGTAAGTTTTTTATGCATATTTCAATTACAAAAAAATAAAATAAAAATTTTCAAGTGTGGTTTTCCAAAAAAATGTGTGCAGAGATCTATATAAGTTGAACACAAAAAGTAAGTTTACCATAAATCAAAATGTAACTTTTCAGTGATTCAGATTTTTTTTTTCATTTGAAATCATCCTTTTATGAATCCAGTTGTAATATATGCATTTCTTGTAACCTTTGACCTTTCAGTACAATATGCGGGAGGATAGACCAGGTCAACCAACTACTGGAATTAGATCAAAAATCAAAAGACACAGCACGCTACCATGCACTGGACAGGTGGACGGTACAACTAGCATCTCTACAACAGTCGGTGGGCAACAAGATGGCTTGAACTACAACAATCTTGCTTCAATTGAACTCTTGCGCTACAACTGTTGCACACAATAGGTCGGACATGAGACATTGTATTTTTATGACTGCGTATGTTCTGGGAAGGTAGATTGGGTTGGCGGAAAGGCCCCCATCGACCGATCTTTTCTCGTCAAACCAACCAGGATTGGAACCCCCTCATTCTTCGTTAGGATTGCCGGTCTCCTGACACCAACAGTAATGTATTCCTGTCATCAATCCAGCATCATTATAGGAAAACTCTTTCCCCTGATAGAAATCAATAGGCCTTTCTATTTTGGACCTAGATGATGAATAACTTGAGACATTATTGAGGGTGAAGAAGCACAAAGCATGTGGCTAAACTGCTACCAGCCTCGATGGAAGGTGCACCAAGTTATTAATTAAGTCTCTAATTAAGTCTCTAAGCCATTGTTATTGATATGGATAGAATTGTGCATAGTTATGGTCATGCTATTTGATTATAAGAATTTATTATTAACAAAGTGAAGATACACCACGATAAATCGTAACCAACATATTTCTCTCCCATGAAATCCCCTTGTTCTTTTGAATATATATTTCTCTTACCTTATATTTGACTTTATTTTTGTTGTATCTTTATTCTTATTGACAGTGCCTATTTTGATTTGAGCCCCGTTATCTTTCATTCAATGTTGGCTCTCTTACCATTGATTGGAAGTATGTTTGTTTCATGGCTTAATTTATGTTGCATATGTAATGTTAATTGTAAAAATCGTAAGAATGATAATGGCCCGTATTCTGAAGTCAGGTTTAACTTAAACTCAGGTTTAAAGTTGTGGTTTAAGTATGGACAGCCAATTGTTACATAAATCACTAACAGTAGAGATATCATATTTCAGCTCAATTTGGCTCTCAAATCATTCATAATTGCCTAGGAAGTATAAATAGATGACTGTATTCACCATCGATGAATCAGGAAAGAGCACAGCAAACATAAGATACATACAACTTAATAAAAATTTGACACTTTTGGCTTCCCATAATTTTAGCACAGAGTTAAACCATGGTCTAAGTTAAACCTGACTTCAGAATACGGGCCTATGAGTTCTTATAAACCACACTTGTCTGTGAGATATGACAGTCCTGGCTGACGACTTAGGTGCATAGGACGGTGTGTCCCTTCGCTCTCCTACGGCTACGGGTGATCCTTTTCCATTCAGTTCTACCCTGGGCTAGGTCTCCAGCATCCAGTAGAGGGAGACCCACATCTCGTCTGACTTGGTCCCTCCATTTGGAATGGGGATGTCCTGGTGGTCTCCGATTTTCAAAGTCATTTCTGTAAGCCTGAACTGGAAAGCTGTTTTGTGACAATACGGCATATGTGCCCGTACCACCTCGGGCGTTTTTAAATAGCTTCGTCACGTATTGTGTTTGATAATACAACAGAAGAACGTAATAATTTGGTAGATTCACAATACGGCCCGCCCCTATCTGTTGCAGGGGACGGGCCAATTTCTAACTGTGGGGAGGACATTGCAGGTGCAGGCATCGCAGGCGCAGACAAGGCATAGTGATGGTGTACTGTAATCTGACTTGCGTGTCAAATGAGAACCTTGGCAAGAGCGGAGAAAGAATTCACAGGTTAACAGTCTAGAATTTCGGACATGCATGCAGCGCGCATCACAGCTACAGAGATTAATGTCTATATTAAATGTCAACTTTTTCCCATGAGGCATTGCAAATTTCAGCCTTACCTCTGCAATCGATTGATGGCGCACCATATTTTGAATCCACCAATTTGGATTCTCACTATGGAGAAATAATAATATAGGATATTTATATTGCGCACATTTCCACCTTGTTAGGTGCTCAAGGCACTCTTATATTACCCGGCTAAGCTAGGCGTTCATAGCGCACACAGCTTCTTAAGGAATTACTTCCTACCGGTACCCATTTACCTCACCTGGGTCGAGTGCAGCACATCGTGGATCAGTTTCTTGCTGAAGAAAATCACGCCATGGCTGGGATTCGAACCCACGACCCTCTGTTTCAAAGTCCGAAGACTAATCCACTAGGCCACAACGCTCCGATAATATAATTCACAAGAATTTGTGAAATTTGATATGAAAATATGCAGAATTACTTTTTGTTAATGGACCAGTAGCGCAATATTGGGTAATAAATGAATGCTTGAAAAATGTGAAATTAAAAGATATATATAAAAATTCAGCGGAAACCTGTTGACAAAATATAGTTTGTATCGATATGATTGAAGATGTGAAAACCATAATAAACAGCTATTCTATGGGACAGTTCATTTGACAATATTTCAAAATGTTCTTACAGCTGTGGTTTCCCCTCATAAGAGTTTCAATACCGATATGTGGTAGGAGTTTGATTAAAATTAAATACACAAAATTTGTGGCAATCTGGTAATCTTTTTAGGAGAAAACATCAGATGTTTCTCTTCTCAAGGGCTATATTCCCAAACTTGTGTAATTGAGTCTTCAAACTATAAACTCCCTTGCCTAAGAATATTAATCGCCTCGCTTTTCACTGAAATTAAAAAAAACAATAGGCCTACAGTATTCACATATAACCCATAGATGAAAATGTAAATCCCCTTTGTAGTGGAAATGGCAAAAGCTGAAAATAAAGTACAGTTTTATCCTGTTTGAAAGCTCGTAAATATGAAGCAAATAATATAAGCTCAGCTGCAGTGATTAGTTAGCCATTTGTCTTCCTATGAAGTTATAATAATAATAACTAATGTAAATTCCTTTGATTGTGCTTTCGTCCCACAATACTTCTTCTCTTTCTCATAGCTTTATCTCCCTCTCTCATTCACTTTTGTTGAAGAACAAGGTGCTTGATTTGATCATTAGCGTATTTTGAATAACTTCCTGTTTTAAGTAAGTCCTATTGGTGATATTTTGACAATTCCATAAAGTAAGAATAGAGAAATAATGTGGTTGGCAATGAAATAGTTGATCATTTGGTATAATTGCCTGTATTATAACTGTTTATCAAATTTCCTTGATAAAAAATATGCTCATTATACAATTTTCCTTATTTTTTCGCACATACCTTACTTTGAAATTTTGAGGCTAACAGATTGAAATCAAACTTAGAATCTCCATTAAAGGTGTCTCAAGTAAATATCTGAAAATTGATTTATACTGGAGAAGTTGGAAAACTACTTGGATAAGAAGATTGTTAAGAGTATTTGTAAATAGTGTGAAAAACTTATATTGTTCTTTTGATACTTCATTATGTGTGTGATTAAATCACCAATGTTGAACTCACTCGTATGGAAGAGATTAATAATATAAAGTTTTGAATGAGATGTTTTTTTCCCATTTAAAATGTTTTTAAGTTTAAAAATATCAGAAATTGATGTAGAGTCTAGTTATGGGCCTTTTGTGTCAATCTTATATCCCTTTCTAGAGGGAAGAGATCTAATAATCTTAAACAAAAAAATCCCAATTGGAAATATGGCAATTGGTATCATTAAAGTTTGAAGGATCTTGTGCGCTCTTGCTCTCTCCGTTCTTCCTCTTTGTCTTTATCTCTGTCTCTCTCTTTCTCTTCCTCTCTTATTCTTTCTCTGCCTTTCTCCCCCCCTCTCTCTCTCTCTCTCTTGATGGTGTGACTACTATTCAGAATTTTTGCCATTTAAATCCTAACCAGTTGCGATTAAACAGGATTACCATGCTATACAAATCTTTCAAACAATGGAAAACTTTGCGGATTTTACCTTTGCAGTTAGGAGAATTTATGCATTTTGTTTTGAAATATGTAGTAAAGACTGGCACTTTATTATATATATAAGCTGATACTTATGTGGTGAATTTAATCAGAAATTTTTAAAGTAGATCATGACAATATCTTTTGTATTTGCCCATGCTGATACCAATATTACACAGCCAAATCGTAATTGTAAAAACTTCTGAATGTTGAATAAGTTGAAATTTGTAATCTACATCAGATTTGCTCACTAAGTTAGTGGTGCAAACAATATATTATGTTATAGTAAAGACAGTCTCATCCCTGGAAAAGGATGGGAAGTATTTGCTTTTTTCATCAGATTTGATAAATTCTGAGAAAAAAACATGAAATAATCCTCAAAGATGATGAAATTTTGACATATACCCAACATAAATCACTTGAAAGCCCTCGTAATCCATATTGATAGGGAAATGACATTACCTATGCAAGATATGCTGAAAACCAAGGGCACTTAAAAGTTTAATTGCTTATCATTTTTGCAAAGAAATATGATCTTCATGCTTCTGAACTACCAGAAATATTCACTCATGGTAATGTGGTGAGTTAGAGACATGTCTAGCATAGGCAGTAAACGTGGGAGGGGGGAAGATCGTTAGATTGTTCCATCGTGAAATTTTGAATTTTGTACAGCAGCCAGTTGGAGATGATTTTCACTTTCCACCTTGCCGTTATGAAAAATATCAAGGAATCGCCCCATAACATTTGTATGCAATGTCGGCAATGCCTATTGTTGGAGAAAGAAAATTAACTAGACTCCTCTTGATGAAATGTTTGATAACAAATTCATTATCAATACTAGTGGCCTTTATTATCCCATCTTATTGGGGATTTGATGTCGACATGGATTTTATTTGTCATTTTATTTCTAAAATGGATGGCAACATGGGTAACTCTTCAAATCACGTGTCATCATGTTGTCAAGCTCCCTCTCTTGTTCATTCTGTGCTTGGATGTCAAACATACCTTCATGAAGCCAACATGCATATGCATATGACCATATAAGGAGTGTTCATGAATAATGCATTGCTTTCTATGTTTATTAGGCAAATGACATGCATGTTAAAATGAATCGTAACAAGGCCAACTTTTCCCTCCATTTTTATTATTTTTGTTTGTTACTTCTAAAAATACTGGATGCAGTGTATCTCCACCCATTTAGAACTCTGTAACTCCTCTAGATAATTATCAAATGTTAAAAGCAAAGTGATTTGTTTTTTGAGGAATGGGAAATGGAATTACTTGGGTGTATTGATGCTTGTTGACTGGTGTATATTGGTGTTACGCCTGTCTTCTCGGATTAAATAAATAATATGACATGAAACTACTGAGAAATTAAACACTATTGTATGCCAAGTGAAGTTCAGTTTTGTGTTGATTTTATTCATTAATGTGAGTAAAGATTGGTTTATGTACAAATAGATTGTTTAGATGAATAGAAGGGTGAATGAATAGATTATTGGATGGATGAATGAGGTGCTGGATACTTGGGAGTAATGAATAAGTGATGGATAGATTGATGGATGAATGAAATAGGAAAGAAAAGATCATTAAAGGGATGGATGTAATGATGGATGGATTAATACACAGACTGATGGGTTGATAGGTTGAATGGATTGACAGATAGACAGATAACAGACAGATAGACAGACAGACAGACAGACAGACAGATAGATAGATAGATAGATAGATAAATAGATAGATAGATAGATGAATTAATGGATGGATCTCTATGTAGAGTTTGGTTGCATGAAGAATAAATATATTATGGATAAATGAACGAATTACATAATGGAAGTGTAGATATATAAATTAACTGAAGATATTGATGAATGATTAATGATAAAACAACAGATTAGTTGATTGATGGATTCATTAATGGAAGAGTGGGCTGATAGATAGTGATAGACAGATCGATTTAATTGATGGATGCATGAATTAATGATAGATTGATCGATAGATTTATTGCGATATACATGTAGCATGATTGATTAAAATAAAAAATGATGAAATTTATCCATAAGTAAATGAATAGATGATTGATGAAAGGATTGATTAATGAATGAATAGATTGATGGATTGACAGCGAAGAAGTAGATTGATGAATAAATGTATAGGTGGATGGATAATATGGATGGAGTGATGAATGAATGAATGCCCTAGTTGAATTGATTGATGACTGAATCAATCATTGATCGGTGGATGCAGATCACGGATGGACAATCAAATATTAAAATAAAAATCATTATTTAATATCATATCCAGTTATTAATGTCTGGTTGAAAATATTGAAGATCTAACAAGTCATGTTCGCTTGAAGTTTAAGAGTGATTAACATATTGCACTGCTAAAAACCCTACACAGTATACTGACATTCAATTCTCAACTTTATCCCGCCATTTATGTTTGGTTAACCTTACTGTATGTCACTGCGCATTATCTAGATCTCTCTTTGTCCGTAGGCAGAATGCGAGATACTACATCACATTCATTTCCAAATATCATCCCCCTTCCATCTCCCCATTCTTCAACTCTTTGTCAAACTGCCCATAATGGTCGGTATCAAGCCCGGTTTTATCATTCTTAATTCAAAGATGTGACTGAGATTGTTCTGCAACCAACCTTTCATGCATAAAACAAACGAAATATGGGCCTTATTTTTCGCATTCCAAGTAAACTCTTTTTGCTAAACCATCCATACAAAGTCGCGAAGATTTTTTTTAAATTAAAATTAAGGACATTTTTTTTACTTAGAAATTGCGGAGCAATAAGGATTACAATTGTGCATAAAAAATGAATTTATCCGCATTTCTCTGTCCTCTTTTAAAGGAATACAAATAATATTTTGGAACGCATTTTTTTTTAAATCTTAACATGACCAAGGGAGGGGGAGACTGGTTCTTGTTGCCTCTAAAACATAGCTCTCTTGCCATGATGGTTTTATCCCCACCTCAGCCACCTTGATCCACATGGGGTGGGGTAGCTGTTTACGCTGGCGTACATATTAGAAGGCTTAGGGTCATAGACCCCCCTCTCTATTTTCACGACAGAGAAAAAAAAAACAGATAAAGGGAAAGAAAAGGAAAAGTAATGGGGTGAAGTGTGATATCATTTCCTATTTTGTTTAAAAAACCTATCATAAAATTAGGGTTTTGTATTGAAAAAAATGTCAAGAAGAATTTGATCACTCGCTTCGCTCTCGCAACTTTTAGATATTCTATTCCCAATACGCAATTTTTGGCCCCCTCGAAGCTTTGGCTCATTACACTAATGCATAGGCATTGGGTATGCCAATGACATGCCCCATCTTACACTGTCTCTTCTGATATTTCCCTTAAAATGCCCGAGTATCCCCTGTGGATGACATTTTACTTTCCAACTTTCTCCGTGCTATGTTTACATTCCAATCCGTTCTTGTTGGAGCAGACGACAGTGCCATGTTCAAATTCAGAACATACCGGGCTAATTTGGGCGGGAAAGCACGTCTCATCTGTCAACCCTTATACCGTGTGATAATGGTCGTCACTATACCTCTTAACTGCCCCTGTCACCCAGCGCATTTAGCCTGTAGATGATAATTTATATATGTTAATGTTAGTGCATATTAATTTAACGGTTTCTGATGTTGTTGTGTTGGGTTTTTTTTTTGGGGGGGGGCGGAAGCGTTAATTTTATTAAGAGACCGTCCACGTCCTCAGACCTGTAATCTTACCAAACTTTTTGCAGTACACTTCTTACCATAATTGTCGCCCCCCCCCCCATGAAAAAAAGACCTAGAGAGAGAAAAAAGACGAAGAATAAGAAGAAAAGGAACAAAACGGTTACAATATAAAATTATTTTCTAGAGTGTTATCTGTCTCATTATTTTCCTTTTATTTGAAGAAGGTCACATTGTCCGCTCTCTCGCGGCTATTCCGATATTTCCCCTCTTATGCCATGTTCTACCCCCCCCCCAAAAAAAAGGTCTCATTATACCATTACCTCCATCCTCTCCATTGTAAAAAAAATCCAGACCCACCACCATACTAATGATCTTTAGACCTACCACTTTCTTATCTCTGTGTTTTATCCTCTTCTCCTTCTTTTTCATTTCTTCTCCTTGTTTTTTCATAATAAATGAAATCGGATGCTGAGTATACCTTAGCACATCAAATCGTCTTCTTTTGCCATCCCGCCATCAGAAGGTGTGGAGAAATGAATATCGGATGCTATCTTAATCACAGCTCGTCCTGGGAATCGTAAACAAAGACCCAGCTCGGGTTTCTAATGAGACACTGGACGAGCTACATACATGTAAGACTGTATGCACGGACGCACATAATTAACAGAGAATCTTAAAGGGGAATTAAACCTTTGGAACAAGTATGCTTATGTCGAAACAGACAAATCAAAGAATAAAAACAAAGAAAGTTTGAGAAAAATCGGACAAATAGTGAGAAAGTTATGAGCATTTGAATATTGCAATTACTAATGCGATGGAGATCTTCCCATTGGCAATGCGACATGCAAGGATGAATGATGTCACTTGTGAACAACTCTCCCCATTACATTAGTATATATTTCACTTAAATTGCCTATTTCATCACATCAATCAGTAGATCATATATTCTTTCTACAGGAGGGCAAGTAATACAGACTTTAAAGAAAACATCATGGATAAAGAGTTTGTATCTCCATAAGACAAAAGCAAAAAAGACATTTCGGCGATATTTTTTAGTCCATCAAAGGAAAAGTTGTTCACATGTGATATCACGCATCCTTGTCGCATTGCCAATTTGAGGATCTCCATAGCATAAGTGATCACAATATTCAAATGCTCATAATTTTTTTGATTATTTGTCCAATTTTTCTCAAACTTTCGTTGATCTGTTTCTTTGATTTTTCTGTTTTCACACGAGCTATCTAGTTCCAAATGTTTCAGTCCCCTTTAACAGAGAATCCTTAAGATATCCTCAACCAGAGAAGACCAGAATGGGGATCGGGAAGGGATGTTAATCATTGCAGGCATAAGCCTTAGGCCTTAGAATTACACAATTCATTAATTAATACAACGAAACAGTATATATGTGAAACCAAAGTCATTCAAACAATTGCAAATCATTTTTTTATTGTTTTATTTAATTTTCAACCGAAAAAGTCGTATATAATTACAATGACATTTGCAAATGAAACTTATACAAACAATATAAATTGAGGTATAAGTATATGCTTTCTATAAGTAAAACAAAATTTAATTATCATAAACATCATAAAGATCTTTAAGAAAATGGCCCCATCCACGCCCAAATATTAAGACATTAACACTGTATAAAAGAAGTTTAAAGGGTAAAAACAATATCCGCATAAACAAGATTAGTAAAATGGTTACAAATATCATATGTATAGACTCAAACCTTAATATATAATGAGGGGAAATATTACCTGTTGAGAAAAACGTAGTACTTATGAAATTGCAGTTTGATATGTAGCTGAAAATACAAGTATACCTTTCATTCGAATTTCATACACAATAATTTGCCTTAAATCTCCTCTTTTCATCGTGTTTGTACCTATTTCATTTCATTTCATTGCATGTGTATTTCGCTTTTCCATTAAGAAAAAGGTTAGTCAAAATCTTCACATTCAATATTTTTTCTTCGCCGGGAAAACCAGACATTTGAAACTTCATCGATTTCTTTAAAAGTGATGTATTCACGGTGGTATTTATAATGGAATGGAATTCTCTGCTCTGCTATTTCATATAAAAACTAATGAAGGTGGAGGGGGTGTCTGATGAAACTGTATTCTTTACTGGGCATGGTGAATTTAAATGGCTGGAAGACGGAACTTAAACGTGAAAATGCAACGTCAAACTTTTGTATGGACGAATTTAATCTTATATGTTCCCCATTGCATGATATGTGCACTGAATCCTGATAATTACAGCATACCCGATTAAACCGAAATATATGTGCACTGGGAATACTATACGGTGTTAAACATAACACCGGTCTGTATTGTGAAAGAAACACACCATCGGGTGACTAATGACACAATAGAGTTGAAATATATTAGTATTACCAAATAATGTCATTACAACAAACAGAATGTGTTATTAGAAGACAAATGGGTGCTGAGCGAAACACCAAAAGTGTTCAATATAACAACAAATAATGTCGACATAACAAACAGAATGTTGTTTGAAGGTTTGCATGGTGGCATGTACAATTGCTGATGTGGTTTACGGTACACCATGTGGAGTGTTATAGAAGCAGTGGATAGAAGAAGAGAGGAAGTGGATAGGCGAGAAAGTGGAGATTTGAGAATAGAGTATTCTTTCTTGAGAATAGTCCTGAAAAGGACTGTAAACCAGAAGGAATGTTGAGTGAGAACAGCTCGAGTAGTAGAGCTGATGAGGAGATGCTGGCTTGCGTCGGCGAGTAGAGATGATGAGTAGTAGAGAGACAATAGAGTCAGTAGAGTGTTCAATATAACACCAAATAATGTCGACATAACAAACAGAATGTGTTATAAGACAAATGGGTGCTTAACAAAAATCACCAATCGTGCACTTTATAACACCAAATAATGTCGACATAACAAACAGAATGTGTTATAAGACACATGCGTTGTGAACGAAACACCAATAGTGTTCAATAACACCATAATAATGTGGGACGTGGGTTCGATTCCCAGTCATGTCATGTTCTCTTCAGATAGAAATTTACCTACATTGTGCTGCACTCAACTCAGGTAAGGTGAATGGGTACCCGGCAGGAAGAAATTCCTCGAATGCTCGATCAAGGTAGCCGTACTAAAGCCGGGATAATAAAACATGCATAATCATGTTAAACAGGGCCCGCTGGGAGAACAGTTTTAGTTACTGAAGTGGCTACCCGGGATAAAATCTGACGTTATTATTATCATTGTTATAAGACAATTGGATGCTGAACGAATCATCAATGGTGTTCAATAAAACAAAAAATGGATGCAAACTAATATCATGAATCTAAAACTGGTGTAAAATGATTGGTGTATAGTTCTCTCACAACACTGTACAGCACCTCTGATCTTGCAATGTGCCTTGACAGAATGTATAAGAGATAATAACAGTATGGCATAATGCCACATACCAACTTTGAGATCCTTTTCAACATTCACTTGTTCTTTCTGCATAGGAAACAATTGCCTTTAAATTGTATTTTTATATTTGATAGCAGCAAGAACTTTGCATTTCGCGTAAGTGGTTTACGGTACACCATGTGTAATGTTCCGCGAGTGTTCATACCATGCGAACATTCAAACATCATCTAACTTCGCATTTCATCCCTTTTTTGTCCCCCCCCCCTAAAAAAAATCAATCTCGGTAGTAACACCAGTGTCTGGTAATTATTTTATGCCAGGGCCCCGTGTCACAAAACTTTGCAATCAGTCGCAGGAGCCGCGGAACGGTTTTCAAAGTGGGGGGGGGGTGGGGGAGGGGGTGGGGGGGAGGGCTGAGCCAAATGTTGGGAGGGGCTGACCATGCAAAAAAAATCACAATCATAATTATGGTCATTTTTACGTTTTTGCACGCAGTTTTGGAAATAGGTGGGGGGGCTAAAGTCTCCCAGCCCCCCCCCCCCCCCCTGCTTACGCGGCTCATGAATCGTGAAATAGATATGACCGATAGACATCATAGTTGCATGCGTGTTTAAGTTAAAGTGACTGATGAAAAAAAAATGAGAACAAGTTTGTAGTTGATCGCAACTTTCGTGTTACGCGGGCTAGCACGATCTATGGTAGATGCTGACATTGTAGCTTTACGAGGTCTAGAGATAGATTACACAGCGTCTGTGTGAATGACGGAATTTGTTTTAACAGTGTTATTTCTATAAGCCTGAGTCAAACCAGACATGATCATCACTGGCGGATCCGGGGATGGGGGCAAAGCCAGTCCGTGCCCCCCACCCCCCCCTTGAGAAGCAAAATTAAAATTTGCAATGTAAAAAATGCCTTTAAAAAAGACTGTATGATATTCAAGCTTGAGTACACCGTTTTCAACGGCGTAGTTTATTTTTTAATGATTTATCTAAAAAATGATTTATCCAAACTTGAAGGCTTATAAAATTGGCTAATTTGGTGTAAAGAATAGGGTCGAACTCGGGGAATCAGAATGATAAATGTGATTTTTAACAAGTAATATTTTTTATAATTAAGTAAACAGAGAAACAAGAAAACATATGACACACAATAATTTCTTTATATGTTAATGTTTCATCTTGCCCCATCAGGAATGCAAAATTCTTACCACGTAGTAAACACTTACAGCTTCCGTTTCCCAGGGTTAGTAAAAAGCTGAGGGATGGAGGGATAAAAGTATAATGTAGATCAATTAAAAGAGTGGGGTGGCAGAGGGGGGGGGGGGGCTTGGGACAGGAGGTGAGTAAGTGTGAGAGAGAAATGGGGGAAGAGAAAGAGAGGGGTACCAGTTTATAACTCATTTCAAGTGCATTTGAATCGGCAGTGTTGACATCTATTGATGTTACCAGAGGTCCACCAGACATTGCAACGTGTGCAATGTACGTGCGCGGATTTATTTCAAATGCAAGTGTATTCTGTTTTAGACCTTTCCAACATGGGGGAAAAATACTTCTACAGTAAATCTGCATAGCATAATGTAATCACCAATATATTTTCAGTATCAATAGAGGAATAGAGAGCATGCATGTTATACCATAATCACATGCATGAGAATTCAATTATCGACTCCTTGGAGATTACCTTTGTTTGCATTTCAATTACGGAGACCCTTCATGCGTGCCTTTCTTGATTGCCATAGACGTAAAATGACGATAGAAAAATAATGCTCCCTTGAAATAAGGCCGTCGCAATTGGGGTCGCACTGGCGTAGAGATTGGGGAGGGTGCCCGGCTCGGGAGCATGGACTTCCAAAACTTTCACGAAGAAAATAAAACGGAGAAAAAGAAAGATAATGAGAGGAAAATTGCGAAATGTGTTATTATTTGCTTAATATTATATCAAAATAGATAACATTTTTTTGCATAAAAAGGTGAAAGATTTTTGCTTGCTCGCTTCGCTCGCCCATACCCTTTGGCCCATACGGCAGGTCTGTCCCCTACAAGTTTTTGGCTCATTAGGCCCCTGAGGATTGTGATGGGGGCACATAACAACAAGGAGATGTTCTATAATTCATACGTTCTCCCTAGATTAAGGGATTTAAGACGCTATTATTGAGGTTGGTTATAGGATGCATTAAAATTAGGATAAAGACGTATGTATGTCCTCTTTGATATTAGAGAAATTTTGATTTTTGCTTAGGAGAAGCAGCATTCTCAGCATAGGGACGAATGACCTCTTTGCATGGAATTCAAACGAGGGCATTCAAATGGGTTAAAGTTGTGGAAGCTTTAGAATAGGGTGGAGATTGGAAAGGTGGTTTTACAATTAAAATTTTGATTATGGCTCTCCAGGGGAGGGGGCACAGGCTGGTTGTGCCCCCCCCCCTATCTGGATCCGCCACTGGACCCTCTGCAAATGGGGGTGCGTGCTGGGAACCGGAACTTAACACGAAATTGGGATCTTTGACTTTGAGAAATGACGCCTGGAATCAGGGGCTTAGGAACGGGGGGGGGGGGGGAGAGGCTGGTCAATGAAAAGGAGTGAAAGTTATACGCTTGGAAACTGCTGGCAAGGGGATCGATGTTAAGGGCCACACATACCTATACTGCCATTATGCGCGCGGGGGGGGGGGTGACCGTACGTTATTATGAGTGACTTATGTAACTCAGTTTTAAGTATAGCACAGATGGGTTCTTGGATCATGTTTTGATTCCAACCTGGGATGGGTGTACAAAAGAACTTAAGCTCAGCTTGGTTAAAGGTCACTCTTTCTCTCCGATCAGTATATAGGGCCCTCTGCTACAATTATCGTCTCAAGAAAACTGATGTGTTCTTCAAATATCGCTGCACTTTTTCGCACACTTTACCTCAATTTTGATCCCATCTCCTCGTGGTAAGACCTTGAAGGCGTATGTTACAGCGTCACGTGACCATGTATGCCTTACTGATCAGAGGGGATACCACCCATCGAGGTTTCCTATGATTGAACTCCATGGTATTGAATGGCGAGCTCGCTACATCCTTGGGCGTGAATTAATCCAGTTTTTCACACCACCAAAAGGCGAACACAACATGCTCTTGGTAGAACCAAACATGAAAGTTTTTAGACAGGACAGTCTGAGGAAATATATTCATTTACGTTAATTTGAAGCATTTCCCTCAATATAAAAAGGACGATTAATATGGTAAATATATTAATAAGGGGTTAAGAAATAAACCAGTAATGAAATAATGATGAGATGATGAAAAAAATGTTCAACTGATCTAGAAGACGAATATCTACCCTTTTTTCTCTTTCATTGGTATTTCTTTTTTTTTCAAATCATTTCAGTTTATCATAAAATACATCATGTTGTTAGGATAACATGAAGTGGAACTGGAACCAAAATATATGGTATGATTATAGATTCATAACTGTTCAATTAAAAAAGAATAATAAAAGAAAGGAAATACTGGTAGAAAACGCAGCAACATATGCTTTTCTAAACATGTTTAAAACCGAAACATATTTATTAAATTTAGCAAATTAGATAAAATATTAACCTATAGATGCTACCATGCGTGTTAAATTGTATTTATACTTCATGTCATTCCTCCCATGTAAAATCAATCTTCTGCCCGAGTTTGTTCCACAGAATTAGTTTAAACTTCAACCTTGGCCTAAATAATGTGTTGAAATAATATCGGCGAAAGAGAGCGCACGCACCTCACTCACAGTGCACTCACAGTGAACTATAATTGATGCAGCATAGTTTTAGATAGATTGTAACAAATGCATTTTGAGTCAAGGTACGTTTTAAAAACTGTAATGTGAATATAATGAAATTCATTGTTAATAACATCAATTATGCGCACGTTATGTGTATGCGGCAAATGCCAAGGACTCGTGTAGTTATAACATCATCAGTCTTGTCTCCGAAATCATACATCGCTCAATATAGGCCTATCATGATAATGGAAAGGACACGTTTAGTGAGTGAATTCTACTCTCATTTTTTCTGAGCTATTTTTGCCATGTCAATAATTGTGTATTACAGTCATATATCTCATTATTGTCTTCTAGGTATTATTTTCTCTTTAAAATTGCACCGAGTGTGCCGTGAATATTTAAAAAGGGGTCGAAGTCAACATATTAAGGGCATTATAAAGATATAGGAGCTACCAACTGAAGGTAACTTTGCCACCTAGTTTTGATTACCATGGTAACAGTGCTAAACAGACAATTGAAATGAAGGATTCCTCAAGGATTCCTTGAAACCTATATACCACCGATAGAAACGTCACCGATACCATACTGCATGATGAACCCCTGAACAAGTTAATGAAAGAGACAACTAGCCGATTCAGTCCTCCTGGATCCACTTTCGATATTGGACTCAAATTTGAACTTTTAAAATCTCGAAAGTTTCTAAACCTTATGCGATGGGGCTATCCCCAAAATACCCCAACCCATCTCCAAATCATTTGATTTTAATCTTCTTTATAGGGTCTCGCTGACTATAGTTGTTTTTGGAATGATGTCCATAAAAGGCAATTTCTACATATAAATGGCTACGTTTATAGAGGGAAAATAATGGAAGGAAGCGAATCGGCGCAGGCAAGGAGAAGATTGGTGAGATAAACACCCTTCTAGCTGGTGGGCTTTACTGCTTTTTGTGTTCAGTGCATGGTAGAGACACTTATCATTCAGCTGTATGTTGCACGGCTAGTCTTAAACAGCATTGCTGCTGAGAGAGCATATTTGCTAAATCGAACAGATGCTAAAGGAAAATGAAGAAATAAGGAAATATAATGTAGGATGGAAGTTGAGAGAACACAGGAGATGGTCAATTCCCGACCAGACCTGGGCCCCATCTTACGAAGAGTTACGATTGATCCAATCAATTGTATCTCTATGGAAATCCATCAGTGTCATTTTTTTTCTACAGGAAGTGTGCAAAATGTCCTTTGTAAACAAAGGGTAGCACACCAAATTGTAAGAAGTCAGTGAATTTATGGATATACATTCATATCTACAATTATTTTTGAACAAATATGCATTTCATAATGTTGACTTTGCTGGCTTTCCATAGTTGCGATTGATCGGATCAATCCATAAAGATGTTAGTATATATATCTCTATGGATCAATCGCAACTCTTTGTAAGACGGGCCCATGATTGGTGATCCTTTCTTTGGTAAATAATATTCACCATTAATGTCCATCCATTAGTGATTGATTAGCGCGTATAAGAAAGGTTCACCAGTCGTTCTTAAAGTCGCTCTTAATTTACGAACAACTTTATGAAAAGGCCCATATGGGTTTGTTTTATCAAGAATTTCAGAAGTTGACCGTCATCCATCACATACTGAACGCTGTCCTATACTCATAGATCTGTATTGCTGATAATCTGGCGCTGAATTTTAATCACTTTATTATGCATGCACATGCATGGGGAGTCCCCATGTAAACCCAATACTATTTTCATTCATGGACTATAAACATAAGATCTAGATCAAAATAATGAAATCTGCTTCTGCTTTGATCGCCCATCTTGACAAGAAAGAGGATGGTTTCTAGATAGAAAAACTTGTTGAAAATAAAACAAGGATTTAGTCTGAATGAAACAAAATATTGCCTATGCAGATCAGAGATGGGAGAGAGAGTACATGTAAATCTAATGAGGGCAATATATTCAAGTGGTAACCTGTTCAAGCAGGTCATACATTTTGTTACAAGGATTGGTTGATAAAAAAATGAAATAAGTGATATGGCATTTTAAATTCACATTATTCTGGTGAAACGGAATAGGCAGGTCTAATTCATGAATATTCAATGAACAAACTGAAGACGTTATATCCCCAATTGTTCTTCTGTATTTTATTACATGAAATAAGGTTTTTTTTTTCCTTCAAGAACTAAAAAAAAATTGGTTTAACAACTGATTTAATGTATTAGATATTCACTGCTGTGCTTTTTTATTATAAGGGAGAGATATCATTTACACATGTATAAAAATGAAACAATTATGATTTCATGAAAAGTAAAAGGAATGTGGGGATGTGACATCATCCCGGGGGTGTATCCAGGATTTTTCAAAGGGGGGGGGGCACAGGTTGGCTTTGACCCCCTTGATCCGCCAGTGCATCAGCCCACCTAATAAATATTAATTACAACGTCCAAATAACTGTTTTTCACAATATATTGCTAAACTTTAAAATCCAATAACTTCCCTATTTGTTATCAGATTATGATGAAATTTTCAGTGTTTTGCTCTATGAATTTAAGTCTATTTATGTAGATATAAATAATTTCAGCCTGTAGTACCACTTTAAGTATACTTCTCATTCAAAAGCAGACCATCACCCATCACACACTGAACTCTGTCCTAGATCTATATTCCCGATAATCTGGCGTTGAATTTTGATCACTGGTATTATGCATACACATGCAAGGAAGGGTCCCCGTGTAAACCAAAGATATTTTCATTCATGAACTAAATCACAGATCTAGATCAATATCTTGATGTCTGCATTCTGTTCTGGTCACCCGTCCTGATCACTGACGGATCGGGGGGGGGGGGGGGCAGCTGGCCAGTGCCCTCCCCTTTTGTAAGAGGCACAATTAAAATCTCTTATGTAAAAATGCTGTTAAAACAGAAGTGTGCCCCCTCACTTTTTGAAAGTGAAGATCCTTTTTTTTTTGCTTGTCAAGTTCTTCCTTGGGAAAATATGCCCCCCCCCCTTTGGGGAAATCCTGGATCCGCCCCTGGTCTCACCTGCATTACGTGATGCAACATACATGTAGCAGCAGTGCTGACTTTGAAAACTACTTAAATAATTATTCACAAAAAACACCAGTCATATAATGATAGTAACAATACTACGTTCATTGACTCTAAAATGACATTTGACCTTGATCATGTGACCTAAGACTTGACAGTGATACTTCATTACCCCTATGTCAACAATTCATAAACTACATCCATAAACTTTGAAAGTTACGACAGCAAGTTAAATAATCACCTCAAACATGGCCAAGTTCATTGACCTTAATGACCTTTGTCATATGACCTGAAACTCGCACAGGATGTTCAGTGACACTTGATTACTTTTATGTCCAAGTTATATGAATCAGATCCATAAACTTTCAAAGTTATGATGGCAATTCAACAAATACCCCAAACTTGGGGAAGTTCGACTTAAATGACCTTTGACCTTGGTCGTGTAACCTGAAACTGGCACAAGACGTTCAGTGATACTTGATTACTCTTATGTCCAAGTTTTATGAATCAGATCCATAAACTTTCAAAATTATGATGATAATTCAACAAAAAACCCAACTTAGCCAAAGTTCATAGACCCTAAGTGACATTTGACCTTATGCCCAAGTTTCATGAACTAGGTTCATTCACTTTCTATAAGTTCTGATGACATTTCAAAAACTTACCCTTAAATTAAGATTTCGATATTGACTCCCCCATCATGGTCTAAGTTCATTGTCAGTAAATGACCTTTGACCTTGGTCATGTGACCTGAAACTGGCACAGGACGTTCAGTGATACTTGATTAACCGTATGTCCAAGTTTCAGGAATTAGGTCCATATTCTTTTAAAGTTATGCTGTCATTTCAAAAACTTGACCTTCGGTTAAGATTTGATGTTGACGCCGCCATCGTCGGAAAAGCGGCGCCTATAATCTTACTCTGCTATGCAGGTGAGACAAAAAAATGTTGAAAATAAAACAAGGATTTACTCTGAATGAAACAAAACATTTCCCAGATCAGAGATGAGAGGGATACAAATCTAATGAGGGCAATATATTCAAGGGATAACCTGTTCAAGGTAGGTCATACACTTTTTGTTTTATTATCAGAGCAAAAATTTGGAAATAACTAGTATTGCAAATAATACAATACAAAAGATATACAAGCGTGTGACATAATCAGTTCCCTAACTTGCCATATAATATTTGTGAAAATAAGTGAAAATCAAAACTGTCAAAACTTTATTTTGCATTTGATTTTAATGAAAATTTCAGTGTTGAGCTTGTTTGACTCTCAACTCAACTTCTTGTAAGGGCGATCTTGACTGGTAATATGAATAATGGGTGCATTCTCTTTGAATATTCAGTATGGTTACTCTAAATTATGAAATAAAGTATAACAAATAATGTAGTTATGATTTACAAAGATAAAAAGGGCTAGGTGCCCATACATTCTACAACAAATAACCACACTATACAACATTCTCATTAAATTTCAATTATTTATTCAGAGGAAATTTCCTCAATATCTCTCTTTTTTAAACTCAAAATATTCATAATCATATACTCTGCACATTATAATGTTTCTTACATAACATACCCAGCCTTCACCAAAATATACAAAACAGATGAGCTTAAATAGAACACAAATGATGGAACATACGTTACTACCTGTGCACGTGCTTGAAGCCTATACGGGTTTTTAATCTCTTCTGATCATCCTTTGAGTGGTGTAGACTAATAAAATATACAGAATAAATTTCAGAATAAAATCATAAATATCTAACATTAATTGATTGCTAATATGATTAGACCTTCCAGTTCAAAAGAAGGCATAACTAAATACCATCCAATGCCCATGGCTGTTACGTCTTTTTTGCACCGATGGTGAACAAAACACGACTGCATAAGCTTTGGGAGAAATCAAATAATACCCAAACTCCTGTTCATTACCGACTTGGTCAGTTTAAATGAGGCTGGAACTCCCAAGGACAGTAATTCATTAAGTGGAGATCATGCTACGTAGGTACCAATGCTAAAATACCTGAAAAATAGAGAAAAAACAATAGAATTCCAGAAACTTTATATATTTTTTTTTTAATTGAAATTGCTATCATCTTTCTGGTACATTGGATCAGCTCTTCTGTAGCTTAACATAATCTTCTATGGTCACTTGTAATGTTGTGTAACTAATTGAAAGCCATCAAATATCAAAATCTACTTTTTTTTAGTTTGCTCTATGAACAAGATTTCTGTGGTAAAATGTGATTTCTGGAAAGCCTTTGCAGCTGTACTGGTGATTACATACCCAAACATGTAGGAAAAGCTTATGTACATCATTAACAAAGCGTACATATCTGGCAATGTATATTCCGTGCACACACAATCACTTCAGAGCAAGAACAAAATTTGGTTTATGGTTCAGAATGTCAGAGAGGCCATCTTTGTTTAAAAGAAAGAGAGCAAGAGAAAGAGAGAGAGAGAAAGAAAGAGAGATGAAAAGGGAGGGTGAAGAGAAGATTTGCATATAAATTTACATACTTAACAATAGACATTAAAAAGCATCTGAAATATTTCAATGGTCCATCTGACTGTTTGACTCTAGCAGTTAACAGATTTTGTCTGACACAAACTTAAACAACGTCACACAATATACCCTTTTAATGATGTATGTTTTGCACACCATGCTTATATATATACCACTGTAACATATATTCTACTTCTATTGATACTATAATTAATTCAATTATAAATAGAGGGAAAGCACTGTAGAAGTTGTCAAAGTTATCTTATTGTTACAATAACGACAATACCTGTACGAGATATACACAAACATATTCCCCAGAGTACTGACTTTATGTACAAATTCAAAGTCATTGCTGGGATTACTAAATCTCATATCTTAAATTTTCAGGGAAAATCACCTGTTTGCATGACAAGACATTTGAGCCTGTCAAACTCTAGCTCTCTCCAAAAATGAAGCCAATGCACTATGCCAATGGGAAAACTATTACACTGAAGAGAGATTCATGTCTAGCATGTTTCTTTTTTTAATTCATACTTCGGATCATATGACATACCTGATTTGAATGCTCAAGCAACAAATGTGTTAACTAGCTAAAACTACACTAAATCTATTATGAAGCATCACTTGGGATGATATTTGAAATAACTTTTGTATTTGGTAGATATCATTCAATGATTGAATTGATAAACATATTTTACAATCTCAGGTTAAGCAGATGAACAAAAACCAGAATTGTTCGCAAATAAAAACTTTTAATTAAAAAAAGAATAAGAAACATACAGAATCAAAACCTGGAATCATACATTACACAAAAAATGCAGCAAATAATAAGGCAGTCATCTTCCAGATGCCCTCTCTCCATAAAGCTACACTTGTTTTTATCCATATCACCCCAACTTAATCTCCTCTCGGAAATGTTTGGAGGCGACTAACCATCACTTGCCTACGTGAAGGGGGGGGGGGGCAGAATTTTGATGTCTTTTTTCAGAGGAAAGAGCTTCCAGGTTTGGCAGCATCTTTTAATCTTTTTTCTTCTTAATTGTCAGAATACGCTAGCCCCCACAAGGTTTATTTTTTGTCAGGTATGTCACTGCTAACCATTACCAAGTAACCAAGTACATGAGAAATAAACATGTATATGTTTTAGTGAGTTATAAACATGTATATGTTTATAACCACTGGAAGTGGGGCAGAAGGCGTATATGCCAGTTATTCAGTTAACTATTTCTACCCCTGGCAATCCAGTGGTTAATTTCTATCTTATTGTTCATTCTTTGATATCAGAATTGTATGTATTCTTTATGTTCTCTTCATTTTGCCAAATAAATAATAATAATAATAAAAAAGATATGTAATTTACGTCACAAGGTTAACAAAAAGTTTTTTTTAAAACATAGAATACCATGTGATGCGGAGAAGACTTATTTTGATAATATAATCTACCATTAGATTAAGATGAATAGAAAACAATGACGCTTTGATATAAATAACAAGACACCCCCGAGATACATGTAATCTCATCCAGAGCATGAATATTGAAACAATGTTTTCACTGGAATGAAATAATATTCAGCCTAATTCAGACCTCAGAGGAAAAGACCTTGAATCCATGCTGTTGACTTTAAACATTGATATTGGCAACATGTTAGACACGTATGGCTGGTGCAAGTCGGGTCTTATTACCCCAACAATTACCACTGCATTATTGATGACATTTACCGGTGAGCACATACAGAGAGATCGGGCTGAAGTAGAATAAGCAACCTCGCTGGTGAATCGCGGAACAGACATGAATGAATCCTTACGTTCTATACCATCAAGTCTATTTTGAATGTTACGTTCATGAAAGCATGAGATGTATGACATGAATAGCTGGTTTATAAGAGAAATATATAACATGATTTTTTTCTTCCATATTTCGATCTGCTTTGTTAAAATGCATGACACAAAATTCTAGACAGAGGCATGTATTGGGGCAAAGAGAACGAAAGGTCACATCTGTTAAATAGGGACTCATGAACAATAGCATGTTTCAAGATTTAAATGTCAAACTTTAATTCAATGAGTTGCATGATTGATACAGCTGAATGATCGGATTCATAACACAGATACACAAGACTCAAAAGAGACAATGAAATGAATGAAACAAAAAAAGCATTTACCAATATTAAACGCAATAATGTTTCAAAAATTTCATTAGAAATAATACGCATCGACCGTGCTCATGCATACACATAGTAAAAAGCCATTTTATGGAATTTTCCATGACTCTTTTGCGGTGGTTTGTGTTGTAATCTGAGAGAGCCTTCGGCATTTTCAAAAATTTATTTTCAACATGGCACAAATAAGGTTATTACAGTAAGACACTCCCTTTCTGTGTTGACTTTGTGCGGAAAGCATTATAGGCTACCTTAACAAAATCTCATGAATTATTCACGTACATCGGCCGAATCTTGGGACTAAGTATAAAGCAGATTTGCTGGAAAATTCTGGTAACCCCACCATTAATCATCAATTTAATCCTCTTAGGATACATGACCTTAATCTCAGGAGAATGGTTATGTAAATTCTGATGAGAGATATAAAGTTAGTCCACTTTCTGAAGATGGAGACAGGATCAAATATCCAGCGGAAGGTTTATAAACCTGGAAGCAGATTGATGGTGGGAGCTAGGAGTATGAGGAAGAAATAAAGATAATTGATGAGAAGAGGGAAAGGAGACAAAAGGAGAGGGAGGGAGAGTGAAGATAAGCAAAATAAGATAGAAAGAGAAAATGAGAGGGATAGGAACACAAATTTAGAGGGTGATAGGAAAAAAAGATAGAGTGAGAGAGAGGAAAGGAGAAGAGGGGAGAAAGACAGAGTGCAAGATGAGAGAAACAAAGGATGGAAAGGAGGGAGAGAAAGAGAGAGGGGAAGGGGTGGGAGGATTCATGTGATCAAAAAGAAATTGACTACAACCCCCCCCCCCCCCCGGCCCTTCAGTGCTCCTGAGTGGAATAGTATACACTAATAGTCATACCATAGGCAAGAGATTCAAAGGGATTTTTACTCCATGCACAAAAAACAGAAATGTAACATTACTCCTTTGATGACGGGATTCTACCCAAATTGCCCTGCATATGAAGAAAGGATAGGATATTCTACACTTCCTAAAGTAAAAAAAAAAACAATGTACCAACAAAACAATAACGCATTTTGATATTTGCAAATAACTATTTGGCACTTTCCACTTAAGATTGGTAAATAATGACTGAACATTTAAGAGCTGCTTTAGAAATATCATCACTCAGTATCTTCGGTGTAAATTATATCTATTTTTGTTTTGACTCTGGATTTGTTTCAATAATTCCCTTCCCACTTTATAATAAATCACTTCCTTTAAGGCATCCCTGAAAACGGGGTTCTCAAAATTCATTCGAACCAAACATCAACAAAACCTTCTCAAAATAAGGTCAACATCAATTTCACCACGGCAAGAACCGAAAGGGAGGGAAGTCTTTGCAAGATCCGCTGAAGAATAACAGAGAAACGTGACAACCTTTTACAAAGGGTCTATCTCGGTTGGCTTTCCCAATCATTGTTCTCTTTTCTATTGCGGGGATGGTTCACGTCTAATTTCCCGTCGGCCTTACCGAGTGGCGCCACAACGTCTGGCTGGCATAGATGACCAGGTTTTGTTAAATGAACTTGATTCAGAAGTGACACGGATTCTGTTGGAGGGCAGTCTCCAAGAAAGAGTTAATGATTTCTAATTGTGGATATCACTGAAAAAGCATTCAAGAAAATGAATATGATTTTTTATAGCACAAACTTGTTTATTCCATCCATTGAATAGTTATGTTCAGAATAAGTTTGTAAAAATCTATTGAAAATGACACATCAGTGACCTGCTTATGAAATCACTCTTATCATTTCCAAAAACAAAACTTATTTCCACAAATACAAAATATATCACATTATCATAAACGACCTTATTTTTCTTTAAAAGTTGAAACCTTTCAATGCTTTTTAACTGAATTCATCTTAGGTCTGGAAAAATCACTGCTTCTCTAACAGACAACTGGGCGTCTGCAACGATAGTTGAAGTGAGTCCTAAGGAAAACTGGTTAAATCAATATCATCTTACAAGGAACAAAAACAATTTCCTAAAAAAAATTGTAGCCATCTCATGATGACACAAGACAATTTCAAGCATCTTGTTCCAATGGTAATAGTATCTCTTTTACAAATATACACTTATATTGCACATAACTCTGAAAGCTTTTTATTCTTTTTTTTGTTTGACAGTACTGCATGCATCCTAAAATGAAAGAGATTCTTATGAAATATACTATGCCAGAAGTATGTGAGAGAGGGTGAGAGAAAGAGAGTGCAACAGAGAGATTGTAAGGAAGAAAGATGATAAAAGACAAATGGACAGTGGAGAAGAAAAGATGCGTGGGAGAGTGAATAAGAAAGACAAAGAGAGACAGAAAAGGGAGAGAGAGGGTGGGGGAGCAGAGAGGGTGAGAATGAGAAACAGAGAATCAAAGAGAGAGGTGAAGAGAGAGGGAGGGTGGGGTAAAGAAATGAAAGCAAGAAAGAGAAAGGGATCTGAAATGATAAGGTTATGCAAATTCAACTCAAAGTTCCAATTCAACTCAAAGCAACATGAAGTGAAATAATTAAAATTGAAAGATTAAAAAAAAATAAAGACATCAAAATTATCAGAGTACAAAGCCTTCTTACACCTAATCTGGTCAGAGATTACCTGTATCAATCTTTTCACAGAGTCTACTAGCACAATATTTATTCTGGTAGTTGTATCGTTTATCAGACAATTTGAATGATCGCTGAGAAAAATCTATTTGGAAATGGTCCACAAACAATTATAATAGTATCTCTGGATACGTACCCATAAACTAATATATTTTAAACTGTGTTAGGAACCATTCTGTCAGACTGAAGCCAAGACCGCATTTGATGTGAAGGGGCATTTGCTATGTTATCAAATTTGCAGAAGTACAAGTAAGACATAGTTAAAAAGATACAATAATAAAAAGTTTGGATAAGTTAACATCAGTTTACAAAAGGATAGGAGTACAATCAGACTCTGTATCTGATAACTAAGGAGATTTATGGATTGCAAGAAGACACAAGCCTACTGTAGACCCCTAAATAAAAAAAAAGAAATTGCAAGTACAGTTCTCGAAAAGTATCCCTGACATACAGTGAACAGACACCCATACATCTAAGCTGAAAAATAATAACATCATATACAAAAGAGAAAGCATGATTTGCATCTTCTACTAAAATTTCAGGATTTCAATATTGAAAACGTGAAAGACAAAGTGAAAGAAGCTAGACATATGAGTATTATAGTCAATATTGAAAATGAGACATGCAGGCAGGCAAAATAAAGACTAATGGTATCATGTAAGAGCAGTTACTGTCAGAATATGAATGACCCAGCATTTTTGTTTAACTTCATAATGTGATTTGGTCAGTTGCAAGCAAGTAGTTGATGAAATAACATCATACACACTTGGCATTCACAACTATAAAAAAAAATCAATGCTAATAATGATATTAATTTTTTCAAGATACTTGGTACATTCTTAGTAGCAGAAAGGAAGCTACTCAATAGAAAATAGAGGCTAGCAGCATACACACAGTAACGCATGAATCAATGATGAGAACAATTTACCTTGTCTCACAATATGTGTTCAGCAAACCAGATACACAAGTGTATACCATTTTCACTGAACTTTTTAACAAAGTACTCCTGCAAAACCAAACTTACACAAGTGCTATTATTCCATCATCAGTAAAAGCAGAAAAGGAAGATTGTTCCACAAGATTTACAAAAAGTTTGTCTTTTTTCTGACCTATATGAAGTTAAAATAAATGTGTTTTGATCCTGGAGGCACAGGGGTTAAACGATCATTCTTGCATGATCCTACCTAGGTTAAGCGTCAAGATATTTCTGCAGGCATGGACCACCCGATTCTCCTGTACCATCGCTCTTGTTTTATCCCTCGTGGATTGAGAGACATTCACATACAAGTCCACGGAGAAAACAAATGCCACCTGTCTATGATAAATATTCCATAAATGTTGAGACCGAAAAAAAACTAGGCCACTATTTCTCAGCTCGAGCCCGGGTGTAATGTATAATTTGTAGATGCCTTTAACCATCATCTTTCCCTATCTATCATGTCTCAGAATGTGTACCCAGGGGGGAGAGAGAGGGAGAGAGAGAGAGAGAAGAGACAGCAAGACAAAGCAAGAGAGGAGGAGTGAAAGAGAGAGACAATAAGAAGAGAAAGAGATGCTATTATTTCCCAAGTATTTGCAAGAAGACAGCATTCAATTTATCTGTACCTACATGTCATGGTACTAAATGACAGCTAACTATTTTAGCTCATGGTTTGCATGCACAATATGAACCTGATAGAAAATTCTTAACATATGTGTGATTGAGTGTAGTAAAAAGAATTTCAAAATGTCAATCTCGAGTCTCCTCTCATAACTACAATCCTTTAAAAGGTTTACTTCAACTAGGATGTGTAGCATTAGTAAATCACATCATTTCAATAAATAGGTAGGCTTAACATATAAATGACAACATACATAAATAAGGGAATGCAATACATATATTGAAGTCACTACCGTTCACTTCAGGGAAAAGAGAAATCTTTTATAGCTGCAATTCACGAATCTTTTCTGTTTAGCTTTCGATGCCGTCAAGATTTCTTTTCTCATGACAGTTCGTGGAATGGAAAGAGGAGAAATCTAGCACAGGGATATATTTGTGATAGTCGGGGACGTTACATTTGAAACCTCGATTTCGGTCTGTGACTTTTAGTTTCACTTTTAGCATTGATTGCCCTCAAGGCGTACAGGTACGGCATAGTGGGACGTCTTTAAGTAATGGCTTCTTTCTATCAGGTTCTTGTTTCACCTTTGTCGTTGAGTAGAAAGCTTACATGGGTGCGTCACCGTCGATTTGAAGGATTCGACGAAGACACCTGCAGTCATGTTCTCCATGCATTCACAGCATGTTCATCAGATTAGTATAGAAACATACTCCTCTTTTGATTTCTATGTTCTCTACTTAGCATAGGTGACCTAATTCTCGTAGTTAATGGGTGAACACAGAAATGAGGAAACAGATTTGATTGAATGCTTCGATCTAATGTATGGTAATTCCAAGTTGGTGCACCTCTGGAAGTATGGAATAATTCATAGCTGATGTAACCATTGAAAATATCATAGATACAATACATACATAGGTGTTTTGCATTCCACTTTTCATCATCTATGAAAGAGCAATTCATAATTCTTACTATATTGGTATGGATGTGATATGGTATAATGAAGATTTAAACCATTTTTGGTTGAGTTATTGAAAGCATTTTAGTCAGAATACATTTACAAATCTTTTCCATAAAGAGTGGTGTCAATCTTACTCTTGAATACAATTCCAGAGCGATGTCGAGACACAAGATGAATGTTCTGAAGGGAACCTTCCTAAAGTCAGAGCAATTTTTGGTTTCATCTTTGAAACGGTGAAATGGGAGGACTAAAAAAGAAAAAGGACTGATTAAGATACATGCTAAGAAGGTATTAAAGTAGCTAGTAAGACACCTAGAGCAAGTGCTAATGCCACAGAGACAGATATCTTAGGAGTTTAAAGATAAATTCCAGTTTTGGTAACGATCTCAAAATGACTTTTTATAGAATCTAATATAACGACCACCCAAGTGTCTGTTTGTACGAATAAAAAATATGTGCCAAAGGATTCTGGAAGAAATTGTGTAATTGCTGAGAAATAAGCAAAATAAGCGCGGATTCGGTCACTTCCGTCGGGTCTTTATTCCAGCAATAATAATACACTGTCCCACGTGTGTCTATCTGTGCTGGTGATCTTCATTGTGATCATTTTTGAGCGTAGATTTCAAGATTTCACAAAGTTCAGTTTATGTCATTGTACCAGATCTAGATCCTCGATGATATATTGACAATTAAGCCTGGTTTTACAGGCTTTCTCGTGAAATCAGTGTTTACTGCAACTACTGGTATTTCTCTTTAACGTGAACACAGCCCTGCACTTTGCAACACCGTTTTCTTTCCAATTCCAAATGTCAGACACCTTGCATACATCGACTGATTTGGCAAACATTCAAAATTGAAACCGGTCAGCAGTACTGTATCTATTGCACAAAAGATTGCTGATAAGATTGTATTGAACTGTATGAAGGTAGTATTTCTTGGTGAATATTAGGATGACCAATTGGTCAGCGGTGTTATCTGACTGATACCTATGCTCCAGTCACAATTAATTGGCAGTAATTATTTCTTTTACAATCAATCATTTTGCTTAAAACCTTAGACAAGGTACTAACCTAATCCTAAAGTTAACTAAATTACAATGTAATGGCTATAAACAAAAAGAATGTTCAAGCAAATGCTAACACAATATATTACATTGCAGCAATTTCATTCATACAAACCCTCTAATGAGATGAATAAAGATAATGCAAGTCAAATAGAGAGGGGGAGAGAGAGAGAGAAAGAGAGAGAGATGAAAAACTCACATTACCACAGATATGGAAAGCCATGTGTGATTATTTTGATAGACATGCTGATTTAAGATTTTTTTTCATTCACGCCCATTCTCTATCACATACACGGCATATTGCAAGTATGGAAAGCCAACAGGGAGTAATGAACATGAAACATGATACTGGCAGAGGGAATCTAATTATTCACACAAATACATGGAGAGAATGATAAAATGTTTGAGATTGTGACTGCGAGATGAATGATCATATCTGTTTCCCAGGTGGTCAACACTGGATCTCAGCAGTGGAGGGTTGTGGTTAAGCTTGCTTGTAACTCATTACACCCAAAGTCTCAATAGTCCATGAACCAATGAACACAAAACATAGTAATTGATCACACGAGTCACTCGCATGATTGAATGCAAATGATGATTGCAGGAATCGATCATAAAGTCAGCTATGTGATCAGTTATGGAGTTTTGTGTCACCAGGCTTTGCAAGGAGTAACAGCGATATCTGCAGCGGTCATTCACACACACGATGTGAGAAGGCCATCATATCTCGCGGACATGATCAATACTAACATAAAAGCATGTTTTTTCTCTCTGATAATAGCCTAATAATTTAAATATTGTAGTATAGCATCTGTAGGGAATGGCAGTTTCTGATGCCATTGTCCATCTTGCACAAAGCTGCTATATATAGCAACATCAGGCCATGTGGCATTTTTGTCAGCATGAACTTGCTCACTATCTTGTGATTTCCAGTTCCATATAAACAAGATAATCATTGCATTTCTGCAACAGCGGTCATCAAACCAACCGATTGTAGCTCCCCGGATGCGTCAGAGGAGAGGTAGAAATCAAATTATGTCTCCACCACTCTTCAACGTTAAAACGTTCGGCTGAAATCTGATCGGCCAAATGCTTAAGTGTCCCATGTCCGGTGTTTAGAAGCAATATAAGCTGTAGTGGAAGCAAGACAAAATGTTTATAATTCAAGGATAGGGTTTCGAGGTAAAAAGCTGTCGGTGAGCTCTTTGGATAGAACAAGAGGTACGTGTTTAGCTCTACACTGTATTGGAGATGACACTCCATATGAGAGTATATATTCAAAATACTAAACAAAACTAGTACATCAAAAGAACTATGCATCCGGTTTTCTTTGAATCTTATCAAACAGTGTTACTTGTATAAGCAACGACAATCTCTCTTATTCTGGGTTCCAAGCTAGAACTTTCTTTTTCCTGATAGCATTTCAGATGTATAGGAAAACTGCTACATTTTCATATTCTATTATGAATGATGTGAATTAAGTATTACAAAGTAAAAGCAGGAATAAATGATAGAGTACATTTCTAGCATGGAAAGAAATTCTTCCAGATTTATAAATGGGTGAAATTTAAAAAACATAAATAATTTAGCATAAATAATTGTAATTGTAGCTTATAGATATAAAGGAATAAGACAATTTTTAAGGTAAAAAGTAGAAAACTTATAAAAACAAAACATGAATACACATAGGAAAGCAATGTTTCCTTATCTTGACAAACTGATAAGGACAGTGAAAATAAATTGAAAGAGAAAGAAACACATATTTGGCATAAATATTACATATAGTCAGAAATGCAATACACACAATTGGCATAACACATTAAAATAAAAATGATTGCTGCATTTCAATATACACATGTGCACCATCATAAAATAGACTTTCAACACACCTCTATGTGAAAACAATATTGATATACACATTCTTAATAATCCATGATATATACCAATAATATCTCTTGCACAACCATAATCCTCGGATCAACCATTTCTCTTTGCCAAGTCCGTTTTTCTTCATTGCTTGGATTCAACATGATCCAGTGAAGTGATTATTTTCCGCAGTTGAAGAAATATACATATTCACATCTATTTCCATATTTATTTATAAATAAGAAGGGGGCGTGTCGTGGGGGTAGGGTCCAATATGGACTTGATGCGTGTCATTGTATTGTGCAGTTAGCTTGCGCTTGGCAGCATGCGCATCGGTCAACCATCGGTCGAGGTGGGATCAAGTCAAGCTCTTCGTCATCGGGGACCTCATCTAACCGGAAGCCGTCTTTCAAGAGTTGTTGTCGTAGGTCTTGTGTCGTCTGCAAGGTGGGGAATTTAGAAAACAGAAAGGGAAATAACTTGAAAGAGAGGCAACATTACAACCATTTTAAAGGAAACATCATCGCTAAAATATGTAATAAATTGAAAAATATTTATAATTCCCATATGTACAAATATGCTTAAAGCATTGAAAAAAAAATAGATAAGAGATGAGTGTAAGTACTATCAAAATTAGTTTTAAAGCCATACATAACATTAACTACTTTTACTATAGAAAAGTCATAAGTAATATATTTCAAATATCAATAAAGGAGTCAATTTTGCGCAATATACTATGCCTTGATGTAACAATATTTAAGAGATGTTTTTGCACATAGAAAATGGAAATAGATAAAAAAAAAACTTGATCCCTAAATGAAAATCTCATGTTTTACATATACAGATTCTATAGATAAATATGCTCATGATTTTGATTCAACATAATCATCTTCTATATCTGCATGGTTTGGTGAACAAAGACAAAAGATTTAGATAATCATCACAATGATAAAAAAAATCTCAAACTTTAGCATACCTGTGATGGAGTTGATGATAATGCCACAATATCAAACTCATCTTCACTGTAAAGATAAATATAAATGACAAAACAAAAGAAATTATTCATAAACCCATTTTTATAAAATGAGGAAACAGACATTGCTCTGAAGCAGAGCAGTGGCCGCATGAACGATATTCCCTGGGTTCAAAACAATGTCATTGCATTTTCCCTGATGACATATCAATCCTCCTTACCAAGTCTATCAAAGAGAAATGGAACATTATACTCTGGTTTCTTTTTAATAAGACAAATCTGCTACAATTAGTGAGAACTAATGCATCGACCAACTCAATTATATATCAACGCAATCATTACTGCATAGGTTTGCAAATGATATTAACTGATATTAATTTGAAGATGTAATGCATTTTTAAAAGTTTTGTATAATGGTAAAACATTGCTTTTTTTTTACTAGAATAGGAGTTAAGTGATGAACATGATGAACGGTACGTCAATCTCCATTTAGCATCAAATTTATGCCAATCTAGAATGCTTACCGGTATTTTAAACTGACAAAAAAGTAGTTTTATATAAAACTGATGTTTCATGGAAAAGGCGGTGTCCAAGGGAGCCAAACACAAGATCACTTATAAATGTGTTTAAATAGTAAATTTGTGGACGCCAACTGCCAAATGATAAACTCTCTCAATGCCTTGCTCAGCATAATGGTGCTTCAATGCATTTTTAATCTGCATTTATAAACTTAATGCATTAACAGGGCCTTATTTCACAACAAAGAGTTGAAAGAGACTCAATTAAAATCTAACTATACAAATTTAGATCAATTGCAATTTGTACTTGATCCGTGTTTGAATATTGAAAAGTAAAATCTCTTTCTTATTATTAAATAATAACCCATCCAACTCATCAATTGATACAATACTATTAGATGATGATAGTACAGTTTCCATTGTATTAACTCTTCGCACGCTGAATTAATTTTGGGGGGATAATAATGACAATTGTTTACAAGTTATTTTCTTTAATTCACGATTTTGACATTGCACAATTGATACTTATTATTATTATATAGATGTTATCCAAGAACTAATGTCTTTTATTAGCTTATCTAATTTAAAGATAAGGAAGATAGCTAATTACTACGCTTGTTGAATTTAATTGTGTGAATGTGCAAGAGTGCAACATCAGCATGCAAAGGGTTAAACAGATTTGTACTAGCAGCAATGAAATTAAGATATAAAACATTTGAATAAAACATAATATGCACTCCTTCTCTCTTCGCTTGAATGATCGGGGAGGTAAAACCAATCCCTCATCTCTCCCATTTAGGCCATCCCATTCTCTATCTTTTGACATTTATTGCTAAGGATTGCCTCACAATATGCAAAAGCTTGGTCCCAATGGACATATTAAGAGAGTGCTTGGAACATAAATGAAATGTAATACCCCAACCCTCCTGTAACAACTATTCATCATTCGCTTTTGAGAAGAAATCTAACACATAAAGAATACATCAAAGAATTTTGTGCATTGATGTTACCCGAACATGAAAGAGAAAAAGACAAATAATTTAGGTATGATGTATATATTTTTCTGAAAATGTGATGTACGAATATAAGATGTGATCTAAACGGTTAATATAATACAACTAATACTGATATTAACCCTGAGATAACAACCTTTCAATCAATGACATGATACTTTAAATAGCATTTTGCTCTAAAATCACCAAGTCTCTTGAACAACTGAGAAAAACAGATATTACAATGTTAAAAGTGAAAAATCCCCGAACAGTATCCTTGACACCTGAAAAAAATCTGTTTAGGGATCTTTACACATTCAGTGATATTTCATGAAATTGCTTCAATACATTCATATCTCCTTGAGATACAGTGACCAGGTAGGTGTTTCATAAAGTTGTTCTTAAGTTAAGAGCGACTTTAAGAATGACTGGTGATCCTTTCTTGTGGTAAATGGTATGTTCATTGACGATGATTTAGGGTGTAAGATAGGATCACCAGTCATTCTTAAAGTCGCTCTTAACTTAAGAACAGCTTTATGAAACAGGCCCCTGTTAATAACCTTGAGAGTCCAGTGAGAGATGAACAACAACCACAGACACCAGTGATAATTCACTGAATACTGATATCTAAAAGACCATGTGAGACTACTAAATCACCAGCAGAGCTGCTAGAAATGAATGACCAGGAGGACGTTTCACAAAGATTTAAGTATGACTTAAATGCTGATGCGTACACGATATGAAACATGCAACCTTATTGATCAATATGCAGTAGTGCGTGTCCGCTTCGCATGATCTGACCAATGCGTTCATGCCTCTTACAATGCACGCAACTTGGCATTTAAGTGTGACTCTAAGTCATACTTCATTCTTTGTGAAACACCCCCATACATATCACTGTAATATCACAAGAACGCCCATGAAAAACACTCAAAATTCAATCATTTGCTTAGTGAGGAGTCATCATTGTTGCATTTGACTGTAGCATATATCTGCAGGATCCTAAAACCATATCTTTATTAAAGTAAAAGAAAAGTGTGATAAGCTCAGAAAAAAAGTCTCTATTTTAGAGTTTATAACAGAAATTTTGCTATTAATCTACTTTTGCCTTAAAAGAGTACTTACTCTACAGAAATAATGAGAATATTTTTTTCAGGCAGTTTGAGGTTGGTAATTGCTACCATGACCATAACCGTAATACAGCATTTTTTGAGCTGTCCTCAGATTGTTAAATTTTTCAAAGTTCCAATAGTCTATCAATGATATTGTTGCCTGGACGACAAGACCTAGCTTATATCTCAAATTCTGAGATTTTATCTCAGTAATGAGATAAAATGATATCCAGTCCAATCGTCAAATCTCTCTCTCTATGAAAAGATGCGACTTGCCATGTAAAATGGATGTCAATTCCTAACATACAGTGTTGAAGCAGCCACTATAAAGTCCAAGTTTAGAAGATACAAGAATTAATTGCCCCGGCAGATATAATGACCATTTTTGCAAAACTCTTGAAACATATTCCATAGATAGCGAAAAGCTATTGGCATTTATTGAAGAAAAAACATTTCCCTCTTTTCCTCTATTAATGGTCTCTAAAAACAGATTTAAAAATGGAACACCAACGATGGTTAAATTCTTGCATCATATTTTAAGGAAGAAATCTTAGAGCATTTAACATTGCGGTGGGGTAGAATTTTAGGAGACACAAGTACATGCACCTGTAAGAGAGTGGAATAGAGGGGGAGGCAGAAAGAAAGAGAGAGAGAGAGAAATGGGTCACGACTGAAAGAGAACAACCGTTACCATATTGGGATGTACAATTTTAAAGGAAAAGCCCTAAATGGGTGAAAATTGAAGTGTTAGAGGCTAAAATAGATTGATTTCCTGGAGTAATATGAAGTGCATTTAGGAATACGACAGTACGTGCAAATTTTACTGACAAATCAATGGACTACCAGGAATTCGGGCGGGGGGCTCTACTTTTTTTTTTTCATAAAACTTCTTGAATGAGACAAACACCTAGTCAAAGTGTTGTTCTACTGTCTAGAGGATCTCATAAAATTTGAAAGCTTTAAGATTTGAAATTAAATCCTTTCAGATTAAGAAATAAATCTTGACAGTCAATCTAGATATAATCTAGAGTGTGCAGTCATGTGAATTATTAAATAGTACATCTTCAACACAGATGAAGCACATTATTTTGTATATGAAGGTGTATTTTGAATGCCTTTAAATTTAAAGTTGACATGAATCTTGAGGGTAGGATATATGCAGATAACAGTTTATATAATGATTATCAGATTATTCACCTGCATTTCATAAGTGATCAAATGAATCATTAAGGAGATGACAACAAATAATGAATCAAAAATCTCATGAGCTTATGTGAAAAGATGATAAAATATAGTTTCAATATACTTCATAGGATACACACATTATTATCCGAAGAGTAAAATCACACTGTGCCACTTTATGGAAAGATAAGATTATTATGCATTCATAGGTTGTCATCATTTGAACTAGAATTAATGAATGATAATTTTGAGGACATCAATCGATGAGATATGTAAACCTCTTTATATTATACAGACAGTACTTGAAAACTTGTACATTTGAAATATTTTGTGTGGGAATGTGATAGGCACCATTATGTCTAGAAGAGCAGCGATATTCTGACATTTATCTAATCTCAAAGACGACTGAACAGTCTGTAAAAGTGCATATTATTTCATTTAACAAATATACACCCACTGAAAAGGCATTACTTCAGAGAAAGAAATTTTTTTTCAGTACTATCAATCATTAGTCAATTATTATCCTTAATCATTGTACATAATATGTCCCGTCTCGACGGGCGTATAAAAAGAAGAGAAATTGCCCTTCCAAAAAGTACCAAGTGTAAAAATAATAAGGGGAATCACTTAAAAATGAAAGAACTATCCAATTATAAAGAAGGGGAGGGGGGGGGGGTGGCATGTGCCCACTGAGCCCCCTCCCCTAGATCCATGCTTGATTTAGCTTCATACAAATGAACAAAATATACATGTACACAGTAGACTAGTGGCCAATTATTGGTGATCTAGAGAAGATATGAACATATTTACAAAAGTATTTTGTTCACTGTTACTAAAAGTATTTATCCATTTGGAATATGACGAATATTAGGTGCTTTACATTCATTTGAGTGATGCAGTATAAAAAAATGACAATGTCAGACCAAATTGGAATGACATAGACGAATATATAGATAGTCTAGAACAGAGTGGTCAAAGTGAAACCGCAATGTAAGCAGAACCTGTTTACCCACTCTAGTGGAGCATAACCTTTTAAAACATGCCGCCAGAAATTTCTGCTGCCATGCAAGATTTAACGATTGAATCAGGAGGGTAACAGACATGCCCTGTGTACACAGGTGAAAATGAGAAGGGAGGAGGGGTACACTTTCTAATAACAGGATTTTTTTTAGCATGTGTTAGGCATCTGTGGATCACATGTTTTTATTTCTATGGGGGCAAGCTTGCTTTCAAATTCTCATATCTGCACTTAAAGTGATTGTTTAACATTGGTTTGACTTTTAAAAAATCTGAGCTAGAAGGTCACACTTGTCACCTGTGTCTAGGATATGTTACAAAAATGAAGCCCAGAAAAAATTGCGTTCGAAAATAATTATTTAGTGCTTCAAAAATTGAAATATAAAGTGACCGGAAACACCATCTTAATTTCATCCCATACACTTATGTGTACTATTTAGGCGTCTATAAGACGCCTATTTACAAAATCGGGGTTATCCTTTAGCTTTTCATTCTCAATAATGGTTGTTTTCAGTGTTTATTAGTTCTAATACATGCACTGGTACACATGTTTCATCTTGGTTTGAGAATTTTCTAAATCGGCTGCTCACAAAGTTAAACAATACCTTTAAAGTATGGTTCAAGCATTTATAGGACAAGTCTATGATGTTAATGTGTCCTATACATGGTATTGATAAGTGCATCTCCGGGGCTTCTTGATTGTTTACATATATTCTGTTTCTTGAGCAAAGTATTGATCATCTATTTGCATTCAGTCTGGAGGAATGGGAAATGAGAGATTGGTCCATTAACATACAGGTGAGTAAGCAAGCAATCCCACAATTCACCTGACCCCTGGAAAGTTTCTGCCACTCTTATCTTTGATTTGGTATCTTTTTTGTCATGACGTAGGGTTACATACATGAGAGAGCTAAGAAATTGAAGCATGCACCTTGGAGCGGTTCTTCAAAGGGGGGGGGGGTGGGCAAGTTAAATGCCTCAACTAGATGGCAGTACTACTAGTGGGTCATCTCCACATTTCTGTACACATTTATTACAAAAAAAAGGTGGGGCTTAAATCCCTTTTGATTTTATGGCCCTTGTGAATAATACAACAAAGCCAACCGCTTAATTGTGTTTTTCTGACCCCTTATATTTTAGTGCATGCTGAGGTATTACAGTCACATTTGCTCTACGATGGCCGTACGAATCGAAAACAGCCGTTTTTAACATTTTTTGTACCAGCTACATATAAGTTGTTTTGAATAAGAATGTATCAAACGGCTGTTTTTTACTCACCGTACGGCCACCGTAGAGCAAATGTGACCGAGGTATTTAGGTTAATGTATACAGTACAGAAGAGAATGATTAACTATCGACAACTATCCATCTTCATAAGGTGAAACATTTATTTCTCCTACTTCAATTCAGTGTCCTCCCATCCCGGTTCATTGGTAGTTCAAGCCTTATATAGTCCTCATCCTCTTCACTACGCAATATAAATGGTATCATTGATCATTGTATTTAGTCTCTCAACTAAACTGTAAAGGCATGGTCACACCGCCCAAGCGTTGTTGGAGCGGAGAGAAAAAAATCATCACCGCTCGCTACCGTTCACCATTTTTCTTATTTTGATTGTTTTTTTTTTCCTTCAATTTTTTTCCCAAATTTTGTGAGCGAAATTCGACCCTCTTTCCCTTCCGCTCCACGACCGCTCCAACAACGCTCAGGCGGTGTGACCATGCCTTAAGGTGGTGTATTTTAGCTAACTTTGTGAATACAAATATAAATCATCATAACACATACAGTTCCATCACTGATCGAGTTGTGAAAGCTATTTCTAGATGGAAGATAATAAAGAATGACATGAACGTAAGAGGGAAAGAGATAGGATGATAGAGGGGATCAGAGGTAGGGATCTGAGGAGGAGTGAGAGGGCAAATTAGAGCTTTAAAAAATCAAGAAAAGTGCCAGAACTGGGTGCTGTTTAAAACAAAATAAATCAATATGTAAGTTTGATTGTATCTCATGACACTGCAAAGTCCAGATCTACAAAAAAAGTGATCTTCTTTCTCTTTTTTCAATAGCTTAACTGAAGAAAATACCTTGATTAGATTTTCAAAAAACATAAGAACTATATATATGTATGTAAATGATTAAAGGTTTTTCATCTGATACAATTAGACTCATTGGGCATTGCTGCAATTCAAAATCAAGATTATTTTTTTTAAATCAAATGAAAGTCCTTTGGTTAAATGCAAACATGTAGTTGATTTGCGTTCACTTGCAACTCTCTTGCAATGCCAGTTATGATGGTATTATTTACTTACTTCATTTGCTACATACACATCACATGAAGGAAACTTAAACTATCACTATATTCAAAGGAATATCCTCCAAATAAAAAATGTTCTTTTTTAATATAAAACCCAGGTTAATATAACAGTGTCTCATAAATGGAAAAAGTTTCATAAAGAAAAATAGCGAAGTAATAAGAAAGCATAAAAGTTTGCCTATTGAAAACAGTTTCAATAATAAAATAGAAACAGGTGCAAACTAAAATTCAAAGAAAAAATATCAGTCTGCAGCTTTATAGTGGTATACATTATTTTCAACCACAATCCTTTGTGGGTAATCCCTAAGGCAAAAATGTGTCGCTGTTTTGTAGGAGTGATTTGGATGACATAATTAGTGGGATAATTGTGGTATTGGCAATAATTATGCTATTGTCCCCAGCAATATACCACAGTCAATTCAAAGTAAGTCAAATGTGCATGGCTTTGTAAAAGAATACTTCATTAATCTGTTATACATGTGACATGAACAATACATTGATTACGAAATGAAATACATCAAAAGACAGAAAAGCTTAATAACTTGATTTCTAAAAGATGCAAGTAGACTCTGAATAGCTGTTCTAGAAATTGTTCTACTTCTTATTATCTTTGCACCACATTAGGAACCTTTATCGTTGTTGTTGTTACACTGTCCTTGAATTCAGGTATATTAAAGAACTCTTGGCAATCCTGGAACATAAACCAAGTTAGGATTTCAGACAGACATCGCTACGTGAGCATTTAATTGTGAAAGTCTACAATATCTCGAACAGCTTTATACAATAAGACCAGTAAATCTGATCATAATTAATCTTCTTATGAGATTAAAAACTCTGCGGGATGTAATTGACACTCTGCTCCAATTCTAATCCCGATGTGAACTGATGAGTTCTACATTTTAGAGATGGAAATAACTCAGGAAATTGGCACGGTAATAGCATCAGCACGCTAAAGTAGGGCAATGGGTAAATTTTGATCTGGTAAACCTTGTTTTTATATACATCTACAAATAATTGACTCCGGTCTGGCCAATGCAAATTCGATTACCCAGCCATGATAGTCCATGATGTGGTCTATATATTCTCTCCTTACCATTATCTCTGGCATGTCGACGATCAGAAACGAGTCAATATCTAGAAAGGTGTGATGTCTTGATTAGTTAGGAATATGTTTTCTGTCAAACTTAATCACCTTAAATATTGATGTTTGCATCTACTGAGACAGTGGATTGCAAATTCCTCTTGGGAAATAATCTGGTGCTTGAAACTATTGTGACTTTGCCAATATGGCAACTACACCGGAAACCTTGATTTTGATTGGCTGCTGAGCCCTGTTGCCATGGTAGTTGCCATAATGGCAAAGTTACAAGAGTTGTAACTCTTCATGAAACATGGGCCCCAGATCTGAGACTCTATACTTAATAAAGCATGCTACCAATCTGCAGGGGAAATCAAATATGAATTCTTTCTGGGTTTCATTCATGTATGTTATGCCACAGGAAAAATATGAATTAAATACTGAGGCATGATTTAAGACTCAGAAACACAGAGAAAAAAAGAGATTTGTATATATGGGAAGCCATACATGAATGAATAGTAAAGAAGCAAGAGAATTAAGGAAAACATTAGGGTGTAAAAGACACACATCTAGATCAACTGAATTAAGAGAGTAAAAGAGAAAGTGGGACATACAAAAAGTTCTTAAATATATTTTTCAAATAGATATTATTTAACCATTGAATTGCTGAAATACAATAAACCATATTTTGAAAGGAGTTGTTTGACATACATAGGTGACATCACAACTGCATTCCTGAATTCAATTCCAATCCCAATTTTTCCTTAAAAGAAAATACCAAGATTTGATTGAATATTGCATCCTGCATCACCTGCCAGTCATGTACACTCTAAATTCCAAGGATTTAAAATAAATCCAGATCAGCTGTGAATAGTGGCCAGCCGAATTTTGAATTTATTTTTAAATTCTAAAAATAAACTTTTAAATCTCAAAAGATTTGAATTCAAATCTTTCAGATTTACATTTAAATCAACAAGGTTTATATCTAAAGCTAATATCCGGCTGGTCACTATTCACAGCCGATCTGGATTTATTTTAAATCCTTTGAATTTAGAGTGCAATCCTGAATATATACATATAATTCACATCATGACTGTATAACTTGCATTACACGGATGTGCCTTCAGATGGAGATGAGCTGCAAAAATACATGAAAAGACATCTACGTCAATACTCTGTCCACCTCACAAAGTATGTTGACCCTAAGCTGAATCAACCAGACTCAAGCTCTTCAAGAATTAACATGCAGAGAGATGCATCCAGGGGGTGCAATGCTCTGATAACAGTGCTTCATGTCAGCATATGCCTCAAAGGCTAAAAGTAGTTCTTTACCATTAAAAGACGGTTGGAAAACGTTAACTATAAAAGTTTAAAGGTAGTTGATATTAATACCGACGATGCACAGAAAAACAAACCATTAAAAAAGTCTGAAAATAGATATTTTCAAAGGATAATTTACTCAAAAAGGAGATAAAACATACCCCTAAGTGAAAATCTGTAAATAAATTATATTTCATAAAAATGTACCACAAACAGGATGGACAGAATATGCAACTAATAAAAAAAGTCTAAAAATAATATCAGCACGTAACAGATACAAGGAAAAGAATTATTAAAGTAAAGCAAAACACTTCATAAAATTTCCTAAAAGGGAGGGCTAATGTTGATATGCCATAAATAAACACTGATATAATTATAATACATAAGCCTAAACTTCCAATCTGTCAATTTGCTAAAAAAGAAGAATATGATGGGATACTTATTCAAACTCATCTCACTGACAGGACAGAATAACAAATTATTGATAAATTGGAATGACAAATCACTGCAAATACCGAAACAACTGCTACTTTACTCCGGGATGGAATAATTAAAAAAGATGTAGTAGAGATGTTGTGGTTCTCTCTATCTATCTCTCCTCTTTTTTATTTCACATGCCAGGTTAAATTGCAAACACTTCTCCTTCCAACTATATACCTACCTACCCATATCCTCACTCTCTCTCAGTGTTCAATTGGCGCAAGTACGAGTAGCAATAAGTCAAATAGACCAAGCCATGCGGCTAAGGTTTTGCTTCGGCTATCAAGTGTTCACTACGCTATTTTTTCATCTGACTGCACTTCAGAGTGAGTGCTAATGTATTTAATGCCAGAGTGAAAGTTCTTTCTTTCACGGCATGGAGCACAACCACTGAAACTGAACCCAGTAATGCGAACCTTCAGAAAAATACATTTACCCCAGATTTTTATGCGTGGTATCTGACAGAAGATAGTATACATCTCCCATTTGTCTTTTTATTAATGCTGGACCTCGGGCTCGCATACACCATGCATGCCATCTAAAATGTCTCGCACAAAGAAGTCAATATTCATCACCTTTGTCAGGTGCTAAGTAATTGCCAACTTTCAGCCAGTATCAAATGCCACAGGCAATTATGTAATATGCTAACATGACCTTTTCAATTTCTACATCCCTTGGATGAAGAATGTGGAACTATGTCCTTCTCCGGGAAAATTCTTTTATCATGACTTCTATCTGTTAGCAGCAGTGTATTGTCTATATTCATTAAGGAGTGGTAATAGAAATATTGGCATTGTGAAAATAGGAGACGAATATTCAATGTTTCAGGAAGCAACTGATCATATCTGCTACTCTATCTATAGCTTAGAAAGCCAGCCTCATAATTACTATGAAATTAACTATGAAAATACTTACCTGATTTTCTTATTTACGAGATAACTCATACATCTACTTGATTTGCTAGTTCAGCCCTCTGGACTGCCATACCCGAATAGAACTCCCAAGGATTTAAAAAGCGCGAGCGCGCCCTCTCCCGTTCAGGCTTACTACCCATGATCACCGCGCCATTAGCGTCCATCTTCCTCACCTTTCGCAAGCCCATACGTTGAAACATGTTGCTACGCAAGGCGGAGGGTCGGTGGGAGGGTATCAAGTAGATGTATGAGTTATCTCGTAAATAAGAAAATCAGGTAAGTATTTTCATAATTTACTTCAATAACTCCATACATCTACTTGATTTGCTAGACCAGCACGGACTCAAACCGTAGGGAGGCATGTTTTCAATTGTAAGCCTAAGAAAATTTAAAAGAAAAAACAAAAACAACGAAATTTAGGGAGAGGGGGAAAAAGCCGCAGCTGCTTTAAGCGCCGAAGCAGCAAATCTCGCCTCGCTGGACGGAATGTCCTTCAAGTAGAAAGAAGTGAAGGAGTTAGTTGAGCGCCAAAAGGCGGCCCTCAAAAATGTCCTCGAGAGGAATGCCCTGTATACTCAGGAATACTAAGTATCATGGGCCCTCGGCCTAGTGTCAGGAGAACAACATCACCTGCTGACTAGAGCGTAAGAATTGAAATTTGTTGAAAATTTCAACAAGAATCGTGATCGGAAAACTGAAGCTTTTAAGGCTCAGTAAGTGATCAATCGACCAATCTGAGAAGGCGAGATATCTCAGAACCCCTACCGAAATTTAAGCGTGCCGCTTGCTAGTAACTAGCATGCGACTAGCAGGGCACTCGCTTAATAAGCGAGTGCATGCTAGCGAACAGTCCCTGCTCGCTAAAAGATCGCTTAACTATTACTCTGCACGCATATCACACGCTTATTAAGCTAACCGCATGCTAGTTACTAGCATGCCGCAAGCTTGCGCAAGCTAGTCGCACGCTTCCCGCAAGCTTGGAAATTTCTGTAGGGGAAGCCTCCGCGTGGGAGAAAGCGCCCAGAATTCGATATCTGTCTCAAATGCGTGAGGGCAGAAATCTGCAGAATTCTGATAGAGAGCTGTGGTAAAAAGTTACTAGCGGTCCGAAGGGGACCAGGAACGACGGAGAGTAGGGATTTAGGAAGAAAACCACTCGTAAGGCAGACAAGGGTCGAGAAAGCGACTGAGTGCCATCCTGTTAATAAGGAATGCCGCGGACATGTTGCCTATGTAGAATAGAGCAGTCTGGTCAAAACAGCTCAACCGGGCGTGTCAGGGATACAGCGCGGTACACATCACGACAAAAGTGTGTTAGACCGAGTGATCGAGAGAGAACTCAGGATCCCCTTTCTCCCATACTGATTGAAGCACCCATCTGAGGGTGCAGTGCCCGCGGTGGAAGAGGTGGCTTGGCTCAAGCCACCATCGCCGAGAGAGCCCGTGAGGCTAGGCTGCGATGGCTGTCCGCTGGGCGGGGGAATCCCTAGCAGCAGCAAGTGTACGCCAGAGGGAGCTGGCGAAAAAAAATCTGTCACGATATTACGTGTAAACGACCATCAAGAGATGCTCTAAACGAACAGACATCGCCAGATATGATACCTCAACCGTTACATTCCCAACGGAATCGAATGAGGTAGCAACGGCCCTGTCCTATCAAGTTAGGGACGGAAACTGGCTAAGAGTGTCGAAGTCCTCGCTTGAAGAAACAAGCGAAGGAGACTTGAGGAAGTAATCACAAAATTTCCATCAGTCTGCGGTGAGAACCAGTTGTTTATGAAAACAGTCACAAGGCCTGTTTCTCAGGTGATCGTAAGAGCGAGCACCGCCGGCGCCGGTTGCGGCAGCGTGGAACAGTCCGATATCGGTAAGATAAGGAGCTCCAAAAAGCTGCGGGGGGGCGGCAAAAATGACGCCCTAAGCAGCGGGGGATGAGAATCTAAATTTCTAAAAGAAGAACTCCAGTGAAGTAAATCACTTACATGGAGAGGCTCATCCACAGTCGGCCCGAGAGAAGGCGGGTCGTAGTGATCGTGGTTAGGAAGGCATAAGCATACATCCATCCACTGTTACATCATCCTCGGTCGTGCGGTGACCCTGGCCACATGCCTTGCATGGAAGGAGGATGAAAGCAGCATGCGGGGCGACTCGAGTGTGCCGTGAAAAAATTTCTAAGAAAGAAGCCGATTCGACTAACGGGCACGGTAAAGACATCCACCGTAGACCACTCCGCACAAGGAGGGAGCGGCGGAGACGCCCGCAAGATTGACCCACATAGAGGGCAGTCTATAAGATAGACAGTTAGAGCTCGACCGATGGTCTGGCGGTGTACAGTTTGGTGTGAACTCGCCGACCCGGTACGGTGGGTGTGCCCAGAAAGTAGGCATAGAATGCCGACAGAGAATCCTGGGGCTTTAAACAAGTTTGAACGCGCGTACATAGCCAACAATCTCATGAGATGTACGGCGGTTACTTTCCTCCGAGATGATGTTTACCCAACCGGGAAAGACTCGGGGAACAGCTGTGAATGTCAACAGGAGGGATATCTAGCATATGAAAAGCTGATTCCTTCCACGTATTCGGTGCGGGTGCTGCCGGCGGTGTCCGGGGGGACGACTGGTGATGGCAGCTCGGGCAGGGTTCGTACGAGCCGCCCGAATACGAGACAAATAGGTTAACATAACCATAATGCACCGGGTGGTGAAGGCATAGCGATTATTAAGCACAGGAGAACTTTTAATCGCCGTGACATTCAGATCCGATATACATACTCATAAGCTCGGAGAGCTATGAGATAGTGAGACATACCGCTGAGCGGTGATGGTGCTCATATCAGAGTCGCCCTCTCTTCAGCGGCGATCGCTGGAGAACGGGTGTCTGTACTAGCCCTGACTCTGGCGTTGCAAGGGTAGGAGCTAAGTAAGACAGGGCACCCTTACTTTCGAATAGAAAGTGAGGTTCAGGCCAGAAAAGCGACGGTCCCGTCGCCTGGGCGGACGGTCCGCGGACGTGATAGGTTGTCCTCTCAAAGCAGCCAAACATTCTCACGAGAGAAGTGCGGCATGCGGTATGTAAGAGATTCATGCCTCCAATCTACGGGCCCGCTTAGGGGGAAGAATGGAGAGAGTTACCGCTGAAGGAGTCGTCGCCGTATGTGAGCTTGACGTAGAGGGCGAATTCGGGAGTACCTGCATAATAATCGCCCCCCCCCCTGCCTCTGCCTTCTCGCTAGCCTCGAGAGGCTTGAAAATTTCGAGACGGCGGCGCCGGAGCCTGGCGCTTCCGGGCAGCAGCAGAGCGGGGGTGGGTTTACACCCACGGAGCTGGCGGCTTCCTCGTCGTAGGAGCCGCCTCGTCTAGAGCGACCCCGTCACTCTCCGAGACCCCCAATTCGGTCGATTGAGCTCGGAGCGCCTGAAGAGGCGGGGCGAGAAAATATGGACTCCCTTGCTTCATCAATACCCCCGCTCGGAGGGTAGATGTGAGGTAGATACTTGTCAAGCAGCGCCTGAGCGCTTACTGAAAAGTCGACCGCGGGATAGGGGTTGTCCTCGTAAAGGGAGTCTCGCTCTATGGACTGAACCGGGGGGTTGTCCAGTAAGCGCTGGGGTGGCCCCGCGTGTCGGCTGGGGCACGTGCTCTGAGATCGACGAAAATGCTGGAAAGCACACGCGATCTTGGGGCACCCGGTTAGTCGGTGCACTGGCTGGCGATTTAACAGAATCGCTCGAGGATTTCCCGGGTGTCTGGTGGTTATTGCCCACTTGTCTCGCTTGATGCTCAGGGGCATCAGCGGGGTGAGTAGACGTCGAGGGTGGGGTGAACCCGCACTACTCGAAAGCAGAATGTAGCAGCATGAATAGCTGTAACATCTGACCACCGACACAAGGGTCTGAAGGAGGGACGCCCATGGCAACAGGGCTGGCCAACCTCACCTTCGACCTCTTCTTCTTCGCGGCCTCCGCCGGTGTGGCCGGGGCAGAAGAAGGCACAAGAGGCACGGGTGATTTCTTACGATTTGCCGCCCCTGGCAGGGCGGCCGTCAACAACGAAACTTCACCCGAATCTGACGGGGTCAGATTGTGGTCACAGTCTGATGTGTGACGCCTCTCGCGGTAGCAGAATGTAGCAGCATGAATAGCTGTAACATCTGACCACGGACACAAGGGTCTGAAGGAGGAACGCCCATGGCAGCAGGGCTGGCCAACCTCTCCTTCGACCTCTTCTTCTTCTTCTCTTTCTGCGGGCTCCGCCGGCGTGGCCGGGGCAGAAGAAGGCATGAGAGGCACGGGTGATTTCTTACGATTTGCCGCCCCTGGCAGGGCGGCCGCCGACAATGAAACTTCACCCGAATCTGACGGGGTCAGATTGTGGTCACAGCCCGATGTGTGACGCCTCTCGCGGTAGCAGAATATAGCAGCATAACATGTATGACTGTAACATCTGGCCACCGATAAGAGGGTCTGAAGGAGGAATGCCCATGGCAACAGGGCTGGCCGACCTCTCCTTCGACCTCTTCTTCTTCTTCTTATTTTGCGGGCTCCGCCGGCGTGGCCGGAGCAGAAGAAGGCACAAGAGGCACGGGTGATCTCTTACGATTTGCCGCCCCTGGCAGGGCGGCCGCCAACAACGAAACTTCACCCGAATCTGACGGGGTCAGATTGTGGTCACGATCAGATTGTGGTTACAGTCTGTGTGACGCCTCTCGCGGTCAGGGGCTGGGCGATCTCTCCCGATGCTGTCAACGGAGGACGACTTATACGGCAGAGATCCTGACCTGTGCCGGGGGGAGAGAACCGCACTCTCCCTCCGGACTTCTGGTGACCCGGTAGCCGGTGAGTCGCATAGCCCTATGGGTGCTGCGGCGGCAGGACCTAGTTTAGGCTTGGAAGCCTTGGCTACCACTTTTTCCTTTGTCCGAGACCGTGGCACCACAGTCTCGGCCTTCCTTCTCTTAGCATCCGACCGCAAATTCGGAATGCTGATCGACGCACCCTCATACTCACCGCCGCTGGGCGCTCACCGCGGCGTCCCTCCTGCTCGCCTGGAGGCGGCCGACTTCTGTAACTTGCAATCGGGACGGTCCCCGTGGAGGGCACCAGGTCCTCTGGGGCTGTGTTAGTCCCATTCAAAGATACCTCTCTCTACCCTGAAAAAGGAAAAACAAGAATTTTTCTTTTTCTTTTTTTTTTTTACAAAGATCTCGCTTAGATTAAAAGTGGAGACCGGAGTGGTCTTTCCCTCCTCCTAAAAGGAGTTTGTTTGAGCAAACAGAACAAAACAAGAGGGGAGGGGTAGGGAGGAAGAAGAACCTAAGAATAGTTTAGGTATCTGCCTGTAAGAAAATAAAAAGGAGGTCGGAGACTTTGAAAAAAGAAACTCCTACAAGGTTCCCCTACTATATTCTCTTTTTTGTGCCCGAAGGAAAAATTCGAAACAAAAATTCAAAAATGAATGCAAGTTCAGAAGAGAACGAAGTTTCCACCTGCGAAGAAACACAAAAACAAGCATTTCAGAGCAGGAAGAAAAGGGATTGAGAGACAAATAATTCCAGATAAGAGAATTTTACGATAATTAGGAAAAAAAAAAAAAAAAGTAACCTCCTGTGGAAAGGTAAAGAAATTCAGAACAGGAGGAAGGAGGAACGTCTCTAGTAACGATTCCAAGAGGAAGAACGACACAGTAAATCCTCAAAGGGAATCGTAGAGCCCGCCTGTCGAAATAAAAAAAAAAAAAAATATATAAGACTAGGAGGGAAGAGGGAATTGAACGAAGAAAACAATTCCGGGACAGGTCAAAAAAATTTCTAACAGGAAGGAGACCCCACCTGTAAAGAACAAAAAAATTTTTTTTTTTAGGGGGATTGAATAACCGAACAATCATCAGGTATAATTGCGTAAGCCGAATTAAACAATCCCCGAAGCGTCTGTGAATAAAATATTAATCAAGAATTTTATTCAGAACAGAAAGGAAAAGGAATTGAGCTTTAGGATGCGCCTGTGAATAAAATATCAATCAAGAAATTTATTCAGAACAGAAGGAAAAGGAATTGAGCTTTAATATCCGCCTGTGAATAAAATATCAATCAAGAAATTTATTCAGAACAAAAGGAAAAAGGAAAAAGGAATTGAGCTTTAAGATCCGCCTGTGAATAAAATATCAATTAAGAAATTTATTCAGAACAGAAAGGAAAGAGAATTGAAGAATTAATCAATCAATAATCAATCGAAAATCTTAATAAATCAATTCCAGAAAGCAAGGAAGGAACAGAGTTGAAGATCCCAACCTGCAAAAAGAAATAACAATAACACCCTCGACAACAAAGTGTCTAGAATTAATTCAACAAGTGGAATGCCTCTGGCCGTCTCACCTGCATCACGCGGTTCAATATAGCAGCAGTGCTCACTTTGAATACTACTCTAACTCGCACAAGATGTTCAGTGATACATGGTTACTCTTATTTCCCTTTTTTATGAACTAGACCAATAAACTTACAGAGATATGATGGTTATTCAACGAAAAACCCCAACATGGCCAAAGTTCATTGACCTTACATGACCTTTGACCTTGATCATGTGACCTGAAACTCGAACAGGATGTTCAGTGATACTTGATTACTCTTATGTACAAGTTTCATGAATCAGATCCATAAACTTTCAAAGTTATGATGGTAATTCAACAGATACACCCAATTCGGCCAAAGTTCATTGACCTTTGACCTTGGTCATGTGACCTGAAACGCGCACAGGATGTTCAGTGATACTTGATTACTCTAATGTCCAAGTTTAATGAACTAGACCAATAAATTTTCAAAGTTATGATGGTAATTCAACAGATACCCCCGATTCGGCCAAAGTTCATTGACCCAAAATGACCTTTGACCTTAATCATGAGACCTGAAACTTGCACAAAATTTTCAGTGATGCTTGATTACTATTATGTCCAAGTTTCATGAATCAGATCCATAAACTTTCAAAGTTATGATGGTAATTCAACAGATATCCCCAATTCGGCCAAAGTTCATTGACCCTAAATGACCTTTGACCTTGGTCATGTGACGTGAAACTCATGCAGGATGTTCAGTGATACTTGATTAACCTTATGTCCAAGTTTCATGAACTAGGTCCATATATTTTCTAAGTTATGATGACATTTCAAAAACTTAACCTCAGGTTAAGATTTCGATGTTGATTCCTCCAACATGGTCTAAGTTCATTGACCCTAAATGACCTTTGACCTTGGTCATGTGACATGAAACTCTAATAGGATGTTCAGTAATACTTGATTAACCTTATGGCCAAGTTTTATTAACTAGGTCCATATACTTTCTAAGTTATGACATCATTTCAAAAACTTAACCTCAGGTTAAGATTTGATGTTGACGCCGCCGCCGCCGCCGCCGCCGTCGCCGTCGCCGTCGGAAAAGCGGCGCCTATAGTCTCACTTTGCTTCGCAGGTGAGACAAAAACGGCACCAAAAGCCACCACGCTTTGAACGTGAAGAACAATAACCATGACAGGTGGTGAAGGCTTGCTGCCACGTAGGCAGGCCAAGCCCGGTGCCTCGCGAACGCGCTAGCGATGCGGCGCAACGAGAACTCAAACGTTAGAAAAACAATTTAAGTGTCACCAAAAACACGTCTAAAAAGTCACGCCAAGTGTAAATTCTGAACACAATCTTACACACAAATGGAAAGATTGAAATTAAAAGGGAGAATGCACCACAGATAAGCGAAAATAATATACCAAAGCTCAAAAAGATTTGAGCTCTTAGGAGACTTATCTGAGCACGTCTTGACAGGTGGCTTGCCGAAAGCAAAAGAGGAAGATGGACGCTAATGGCGCGGTGATCATGGGTAGTAAGCCTGAACGGGAGAGGGCGCGCTCGCGCTTTTTAAATCCTTGGGAGTTCTATTCGGGTATGGCAGTCCAGAGGGCTGAACTAGCAAATCAAGTAGATGTATGGAGTTATTGAAGTAAATAAATACATTTGATAAACAGTGATTTGTGATAGAGAGCTGTGTTACACTGTTTCTCTCATCCAACGTCTGAACATCTACATGACATGATCGAAGGAGGACTATGAAGTAGTGATTTCATTGACAAATCAAAAGAGAACATTAAAAATTCAACGTAATTAGGGAAGTGATCATGATCAAGGCACAGGAATAATCAAATTCCCTGTCAGCATTGTTTGCTAAGAATTTTTGTTTACATGTATTTGAAAATTGAGTCGCCTTTGATTTTGAGCATTGAAATCTAGAGGTTTGAGGAGCTGAACGCAATCGGAAAAAAAATCAAATTTCCAGCAAATATAATTACACATCTAAAAATCACTATTAATTTTTTTGAGTAGGTCCTATTCACAACATCTCATTTACAATACAGAATGGTGTACCCTGAAGCCTTTTTTGACAACTTTATATTGCTGAATTCTGAATTGGAATAGATACACACTTTCAAAATCATATCAAGGTCGTATTATTCTGATATACAGTGTAATTTAATAATGCAATTAAACATATAACGCAGTAGCCGCAATGGATTAATTTGTAATTTTGAGATTTGTAGCCACAAGCCCTAAGAGTTCAAGGTGTACATGTGAATAAACACAACATGAAAATTGTGACAATCATATTCACTCAATGTATGGGAGAAAAGGCAGGATCCATGCAATACAGCTCACAATAACAGATTTTTTTACTAACTGTAAAAAAAAAATCAAATAATATTTTCACATCTACTGATGATTGGTATGAAACAGGTTTGTTTCTGAGATGCATAGATCAAAGTTACTTAAAATAACTACACTTAATCATTAAATCATTCTTTCAATCAATCGTTTATTAAAATATTCATCTTTTGATTTATTCATTTATTCATTATTAATTGTTAATATATTCAATAACCTTAATTTGGGAAAGATCATCCTTTGGGTTTGTCACATTTCTTGCAACAAAACTGATCACAAGATGAAAAAAAAAACATAAAGATAGAGTGGTGACATATACAGAACACTTATTTAAGAGTTGATGTTGTAAACCATATGGGTGTATCCAATACATGTATATCCTAGGAATAGAACCAAGCATTATGATCTATATTTCATATCTTTCACAAAAACTTTGTCTCATGATAAGAATTTGCTCCACTTCACAGCCCTGATGGCCCCTAAAAATTGTAAATGAAAGGACATTTATATGTCAGTGCGTAGGTTAACCATCCTTAACATCACCTCCCCAAGCAGTGCACACATGGAAGCACATGGGACTAAAGGACATGCAGAAAACAATTACTTTACTGTCTTCACTTTTCTCTGCACTATATACATAATGTTCCCTGTACGCCAACTGGTCTCATAGTGACAATTCCGCCACCTTAAAGGTAAATAATGCACAAATGGGAGACTCTTTGGAGATGCCCCGTGGGCGTGGAGTCTTTCATTGAGTCTGGTGGCGTGATAGCCACAGGGTGGACCTATAACAGATGTTGAGAGCAAACGCTAACACAAGACAGAGCGGGTGGGAGAGAGAAAGAGGAGAGCAGAGCAGAGAGGGGGGCAGGGAGGACAGCAAGAGAGAGAAGAAGGGGGAGAAGAGAAGGGGAGGTGAGAGGGAGAAATACTAAAGATACACTGTAAAAAAATGTGGTGTTAAAACTGACACCAGTTGGTGTTAATAGAGGACACCCTGAGGTGTTTAAATTACACCCTAGAGATTGAACATAACACCAAAGAGTGTAAATTGACAACCAAAGGTGTTGTAATAACACCTACATGTATAGGTGCTAAAATTTAACACCAGTGTAATATAACTGGTGTGGTCCTCTATGTACACCGGCTAACACCACAGTTTTCACTGTGTAGAGAGAGTTGGGTAGAGAGATAGGAGAGGAGGCATAAACAGAATTAGATTTTAAAGGGAGATTCATCCTAAAAAAAAAACCCAATGAAAATGAATCAGTCATAGACCGCAAAGCTCTGTTTTTTCACGCACTTGCATTGATCCTACCAACCGATTCCAGACAAATCTCTTGACTGTGAGGCCGCATGAATTATTAACGCCTAGGCAGCAATATAGGTTAAGACATTCCCATCCCAAACCTTAAGTATACAGCTGATTTGGTTTGCGCAGGAACAACCCTCATTTTTTCTGTAATACATGCTTATCTGAAAGGGTAAAGCGCTTAGACATGTCGTTCCAATGTATTAAGCGATATATAAAAGCGGATTATTATTAAGGTTTACAGTGTTAGCTCTGTATTTCATTACATAGCATGACTGAACTGCAATTGATACTATCACACATAAGGCTATCACCCGATTAATGAATTTCCCATTTGCTCTTAATATACCAACACTTGTACATCAGTTATTAATATAAATAGTAGGTATATTTAGTTGTTAATTCACAAACATAAAGATATCTTATGAGGCAACCATGCAAAAAGTTTGAGAATGTAAGATAGTGAACAATGGCATCACTCAAAAAAATCTGTGGAATGAAATCAATATACCACAGTACCAATATGAGGGGATTGCACAAATGCATACAATGTGTACTGACAGCTCAAGAAAAGAACATAGCCTGGATGTGATTTATGATCTCAAATAACATCCTTTGTTTTTAACACAATCATATGCTATGGGCAAAAATTGATTAGTAATCAATATACATGACTATGTGGAGACAATCAAGATTATTTGTACATACTTACATTAAAATCCCAGATGTTAGTCCTTAACATACAATCCTTCAAATTTCTACCCCATAGCCAACAGCTTGTTCATTGTGTGTCCCAGACAATGTTTTATGAACATATAATAAGGTGCAAGACCCTTCTTGAAAGGTTGCTTCAGGGTACAGCACATCAGGGTCAAAATCAAATATTTAGGTATTGATTTAAGCATTAGTCATCCAAATGTACACAATGCACGGTATTTCCTATGAATTCAATCAATTTCATAAATTAATAATTATGGAATTATCTAATAGGGACTATCTCCTGCTGCTCTTATTCTAATGGATGAAAATATACATTCTTTGACCAAATTGGAATTTGTCCTGAATATCAATATTTCTGTATCATTGTATGAAAATGGATCTTATGAAAATACAGCTCACATAGAAATGGATAACTCACAAATTGTAATTAAGATATTGAAAAATTTTCTTTTTCATATCTAGTCGAGATGGTTTTCAAGCCAATGATAAGTATATTCCACCAGAGATACACCTCTGGCCAATATCAACAACCCTAAAGGTACACTCTTGACAGTGATCTAGTATGGAGCAATTGGTCAAACCACAAAGAGCCTTGAGAGATCTATGACCAGTATCCTTGAAGAATGCATCTAGGACTGTCTATTCTACCTGCCTACAATGCAAATATGAGGAGACAGCACTAGAGTCCATACACCTCAGGGAGATATCAGCAACACCAGAAGGGATATTCTTTGACAGTGATCTAGTAGTAAGGACCAAATGGTCAAACCTCAAAGTTCTAATAGAAAGCAGTCATGACCAATATATGAACTTGGAGAGTCCAAGCAGAGACAGTATCCATCATGTAATACGCATCAAACAGAAAGAGGTCTAGCGCTCAAGGAAAGAAAACATTGTTGATAAACTGGGATTATATCGCTCACTTGGGAAATATAACTTTCTTTCAGGTTATAAACACCTCTGGGAAATATTAGCAACTCCAAAGGTATACTCTTATATAGTAAAATGAATTTGGTCCTCTTTCAAATAGCACTTGGAGAACCATGGCCATTGACTTTTAAAAGTGTCAAAGAAACAATGAGATGGATTTGAACAGGAAAGGAAGCATATCTTCGGCGGTCATCCGAACCGTCGTATCACATATACGACGGTGCAAACCTATTCCAGAGAAGTTTACTATAACTTTCACACTTAGTTACCCAGCCTTACAATATAATTATTCATTGCTCAAAAATACATGGTTGGAAAGAACAAGACAATTATTGCTTGACATTGGTATCCTTAATTTTACACAAAACTAAGGATCAGAGGAAATATCGCAATCATCAGGATGTTCCACAGTTATGTTTGTGCGCATCATGATCTGCACATATTTTACGCTACGGGCATTGACGTCACAATGGATGAACAGGTGATTAATCAGCTATAGGTATCAGCTGATTTTTCACATGATAAGCATTCTAACTAAAGAACCTATGGGTTATTTTATAAAGCTAATTAGCTGAAAGTAATCCATGGACCAATTTTTTTTTGATACCACTACAATTTCTAAATACTTAAGTGTGAAGTGAGGCAGAGTATGACGAATAGGACCTAGAGTTCGAATAAATGGAAGAGTGGTCGGGAATTTTTCCTCACATGCAAAGCCTTTGGTGCATTTTTGGTGTTTAAAATAGCACACTTGCTCCAACAAAAGTGTTGATAGCTTAAAAGCAAGCACATGAACACTTATTTTTTAATGTTTACACCGCTTGAGTACTTCTTCCTCTACAAGCTTGCAAATTTTGGTAAAAATGACATGGATTTTGGATAAAGTGCAGCATTTATAGTACTTCTCAGATTTGTTATAGAAAGTTAAACTTTTTGAGATTATGTTTTTAGTGAACTTCAAAGCTCGATAGCAAAAAAAAATCAAGCACATGAACCCATATTAATGTTAGCATATTTAGAATATTTAGGTGCTAAAGTAACTGTGCAAAATTTGGTAAAAATGACATGGATTTCATTTTAACTGTGGAACATCCTTAAGGTAAATTACAGGTGTCCAAAATTTCATCTCCTTAAGAATGCAAGATTACATAGGCCTACATTAGAATATGTAAAGAGTACACACACTGAAACATTAGACTGTTCAAGCTGGCATCTTCCAATTCTAAATGTCTTAAAATTATATTAATATTACATCAAAGAAAATTATAGAATGTGAACATCGTTGCTGAATCCACGAAGTGGCACAACATCCCCAAATCATGTGAAAAATCCATTTTAAGTTTCTTTCAGCTTTAGTATTCTCTAGGTACATGTATGGTCTATCATTTAATGGAAATTTAGGACCCAATTCTCTGTAATTAATGAGATAATCAAAGTGAAAAAAAAAACGACACTAGCCTAAAACACTTTGTCAAATAATCCACGAAATGGCACGCAGGTGCGCTCCGTTTCTATGCACGCTGAAGTAATATTTTCCACAAAACGACACTTGTCATGCTTGTGCTTGAATCACTGCTATGTCAAGATTTGATAAAATTTTTATATGGAAGGCAGTAGTAGATACCTGGCTCTTCGTATGTGTATTCTTCATTCTGTTAAACTTCACCATCATATAGCAAAAGGCAGTTAAAAATGTAAAAAATCCTTAATCACGTTTATCTCGAAAAGTGATTTCGTGCATCACTTCATGGATTCAGCGAAGATATATCAGAGAAAACTAGAGGATTAAGGTAATCTGGAACACAAGAGCTCAGATTGAAAGGTTTCCCAAGTCAATATCTAGTTCATCCCATCCTTCTTATGGCACTGCAGAATAAGGTGAAACCCAGTCTTCAAAACTGGGGTAAATATTCATGACCACCTTCATGAAGATCTACCCCATCAAAAAGACCCTGTTCTATTTTTCCATCATTTGATTAAATTTTTCCTCGCTTTCTGAAAAAAAATTCTCATCTGAATCAAGAGAATCAGGTTGCTTCTGACAAAACAAGAATAAAAAGATGAGCTGCCCCAACAGGCCTACATAAAATATTTCTCTTTGACATAATAAGAAATGCTAGTTTCTGTCCTTCGTAGAGCCCACATCCTTGTCTGTTTCATATTGGCAAAGATTGTTTCAATCTCTATCTAAACACCATGAACACCAACTATACCCTGAATGCACTTAAAAATAGATTGTAGAAAAAAAGAAGGAAAATAGAGAGAGAGATATAGCGTAGAAGCGCTTAAACTTTATAAATTTTTGTTTAACCTTAGGTCTATTCGGTGTGATACCAGTTACCAATATGAAAATAAAGAGATAGCATTCTTTATTCAAGCACAGCATAAAGAAGGTCAACCCATAATCATTACTAATAATATTGATTATGATGGAAGACTACATTTTCACCAAGAAAAGCTTAAGTCAACCCAGTACACAAAGAAGAATTGAAATTATTTTCCAATTTTTTATTCAAATATCATTTAATCAATTACCAGGGAACACTTTTAAAACGGTTACTAGCGGTTAGCTTTTTTTCCCCCAAGATACATCTTGCTAAATAATACGCCACATGTTACACTTATCTTCCTATGTTTTTCATTGATCACATTATGACTGCTTGCCTTGGTTTTGAGGATGATTGCACTTCAATGTCAAGTGTAATAATTGGCCAGGCTGCCATTCAAATCATGTTTCCCTTGCATTACACAAGCTTTAAGTAGCTGTATCCAAAACAATTAATGTCTACTCTTCTCCCTGCGGTTCCATCAAACACCAAAAGACTATTCAAGGCCTTAGACTAGAGTTATAAAAAGTAATATATTCTTCTCTCTTTTTATAAGTGATGAACTTTTTTACCCAGGTAGAATTTTCTGCTATTTACTTTTAGGAAGTGCATGTAAATAATATTATAGCACTTACAAGCTGAAAAAAAGTTTTCACAATATTTTATAAATAACCAAGTCAAGTTTCTACAATAATAATCTTAGAACCTACTAGCAATATATATTTTTAATTCTTAGGAAAGAGCTATTTTTGCTGAACATGAAATCGAGTCACATTCTTATCACAATATTAAGCACTATAAAGCAGATTATTAGCAGTATAATCATCGTTATTTTCAAATTAATTTACTTCATTCTAACTAACATCTTTGAGATATTGATATACATGTACATAATCGAATTTTTCAAAAATAAATGACAAATAAAGTTCTTATAAAATTCAGGATATACATGTACATAACCTGGAACAGTCACCAGCATTACTGCACGCATGATAACCACTCTAATGTAAAATCCTATTTTGACAAATTTCTCCTTCACATTTGAATGGAGATGAAAATAAAGATTAATGATGCTTGCTGATGATCTAATTCAATCTTGTCTGAAAGAATCTGGAGCACACCTGTCTCTCAATGCATGATGCTGTACATAAACAAAGGTTCTAAGAGGCCCTTTCACATTTAATTGTAAATTTCATCAAATATAAAAAAACAACTTTGAAACCCCTGGAACCCATAGTAACATAAATTAAAATGTGGACTCTATACATGTAAATAATATTTGGGAGGAAACATTAATTCTAAATAAACCAAATGAAGTAATGAATCTCTGAAAATAAATTAAACATATATTAAGATGTATGATCTATTAAATCCAGTGCTGTTTGTTTTCTTTTCTCTTCTTCACAGGACTAGTAAGTGCATACAAGGAGATGAACAAAATAAGTAGTTCTGTATAGGTAATTGGTAAATTAGTTAAAGGTGTTAATAAAGCAATACTTGTTGAGAAACCTCACGTAGACTAAGTGACATGCAATTTCCGAGATAATTTCATGGAAGCGCCGTGGTGTAGCCGTTCTGACTCTCGCCTTGTAATCAGAGGGTCGTGTGTTCGAATCCCACCATGGCCTAGCGCCCTTTGGCAAGGCGTCAATCCACACTTTGCCACTCTCACCCAGGTGCTAATTGGGTACCGGTAGGAAACAAACGTCATTGTGGTTGGTTTAGCAAGTTTGCGCCTAACAGGCTGCTTGGAATGCTATGAATCCAGTGACTGGGTAATAATAATTGTGAAGCGCTTTGAACAGTCGTAGATTGATAAAGCGCTATATAAATGCCAATTATTATTATCTGAAAATGCTGACTGTGACTGGATAATTAATTCATATTTCACAGTTAAAATTGCTTAAGCCCCCATCACACTTATCAGGAATCAAGCAGAATCAGCTGGAACTAATAAAGATAAAATATCTAGACAAATTATGGGAGGGGGTCCGAATTCACCCAACTGGAGTTCTAATAAGGTAAGTTTACCAGGCGACTCATCATACACTAGTCACACTAGGGTCAAAATGAGCCTCAATGGAGTTAGGTTTATAATTTGTGCTGCGTTCTTGGATATTCGAGGGGCATTCTAAAAATTCTGTTTTATATTTGCATTCAGAATATTTGGGCCAGTTCTTGTGGGCGCTCAAAACGTTTAGGTCATGTTCGAAAGTTTTGAGGTGCGTTTGAGGTGGAAAGAATATCGAACGGTGTTCAAAGTACATTCTTACTGCATTCTGAATGCATTCTATGTATTTTTATTTTTTTCTAAAACTTGACCAGTTTGTGTTCAAACAATAGTCATTTGATTCCGGCTGATTCTGCTTGATTCAGAATAAGTGTGATGGGGCTTTATATTAGTAATTAATTTCCTTGCAGCTTTAGTCAGTTAATAAATGAATATACATGCATAACCTCTACTATCTACATTATTACAAATGATAAATATATTTTTTTTTCAAAAGAAACAAAATCTTTATTTAGAAATTAGTTTAAAAAGTGGTTAGTAATAATTCTAATTCTAGCCAAGTTAGGAACTATTATCAATTCACACAAGATTAGCTGGTAACTAGCATATTCAATAAATGATTTTACAATCAATTCTTTTGTTAACTGCAATAATGCATTCTGACATAATATACTAATATGGTCATTTTATTCATGGACCGGCGTTGTCTTCCATAAAACCAGTAAGAAACTATTATGCATATAAGTATAACACTTTCAATAAGTAATGAATTCCAATTTGATATTCTTTTAGATTCATGTTTCCATTTATATATCATTTTAGCTGCATCTTTCTATTTCTTGCCTCGAAATGAGGACTGACATTTCTACATTTTTATTAAAAGTTACCTATCAATGAATGTCATCCGAAAGCTACAAAACACCATCAGATGCTGCACGTATCCTTGACGAGTCCATGTCTGCATGCTCGAAATGCTGCTTCTTTATTAATAAATTCAATCTCATTGTCTGATGATATTATTGGATGTGGCCATTCAAATTCATCATGATTCAGAAAATCGTCTTTGATTTCGCTCCGATTTGTAAATGGGAAAGAAATTTCTATTCCGTTTTGCTTTTAGTAAGAAAGGCATCCTAATAAGAATGTAAAATCATGTAGAGGGGTAGTCTGATGTTGAAAATAAAAGATGGGTGAAAAGAAAAAAAATGACATTAAATAGGAGAGAGCAGGGGAGAGGGAACATTAGATAAGAATAGAAAGAAAAGTTGAAATTAAAAAGGTTCAGGAGAAGCTCTAAGAAAGAGAACAGAAAGAAATTGAAAGAGGAGAAAGAGGAGAAAAAGATAGAGAATACAGAGATGACAAAAGAAGAGAGAGTGGGATAGAGAGGGGGGGAGACAGAGAAATAGAATGGAACATAGAAAGAAAAAGGCAAACGAGACAGAGAAGGAGGAAAAAAAGGAAGACAGGTAGAAAGATAAAGAGGGATACAGTCGTGTAGAATGAAAAAAGGAACGATACAAACTAGGAGTCAGAGAAGAAGAAAGTGAAATGGAAGAGGAGTGGTTTATTTGGTGAGGGATCATGCCAACCTATTGTCCATGTCTCAAAGAAATAGGTCATCTCGCTCGCCAGGCAAATGTTGGGATTCAATTTAATGCTCCTGAGGTCCGTTCAGGCAATGACAAACGTGCAAGAAGCTGATCAATGCCTCAAGAAGGCGTTCGTGCAAATGTGAATGATGCTTGACATGCAATGTGTTAGTCAGAGATCTATCTTATTAGAATGTTAGACGTTAGTGTACGGTTGAAAGGCAGGGATACTTTACCGATCTCGGGTTGACAGTCTACTATAACCACCCCTTCTCCTGTTGAAAAGCAGCAAATGACAAATTTTCAAAGACTCTATATATTCCAAATGACACCAGCAGTGCTTAATGCATATGGTACTATCTACAAATGATTTTATAATTAATAGACATGTCATTTAGTGTCAGCCTGCATGTCAGGCGAGAATTAGACCTTACTGCAGTGCCCTCTTATACCTCACATGGACTATGCAAGAAAATTCACTTCTCTGTTAAAAAAAAAAATATACAAAAATGAAATGTGAAATGTAAAAACATGCATTTTAAATCACTGCAATACAGGCAAAATGATTTAGGAACTTCTTATTAATTATAAACAAATATCTTCATTAATTTGACACTTCCATTGTAGTCTTCAATTTTATTTGACTTGATTTCAAATATCATATTATCAAATAATCTTTATGACAATGAAAGTTGATAACATATGCAGATAAATTTTCAGAAAAAAAAATCATTTCAACCGGTAAAGCCATTAACAATGAATAAGCAAACTACATTGAATAGGCAACTTAGTTTTGATCACATTTTCAACTATACTTTCTTGATCATCTTTACTCAGTGCACACAATACTAATACATTTTAGGAATCTATGTTTTTGTACACTTTTTTAGAGGGGATAAAAACTACAACTGAAAAAAAGGAATAAATCGAAGGCAAAAACATCTGAAAACAAGGGCCATTCATGCATGTACAATGTGCCTCATAGTGGTTATAATTTGCATACTTAATATTTATTATGTTCAATACAATTATGATTTAATTTACTTACAACAATTTATTTCCTTGTATTACAATAAGAAGTTCTAGTAATTTTATGTCATTGCATGTTTGTATTTAAGTATTTGTCTATTGTTGTAAATTGTACACATGTTTTTTATTCAGCCTTTGGCTGCAAGGCATGTTTTTAATAAACCATTATTGAAGATATAAAGTGGAAGCCTACACATTGGGGACTAAAAGACAAAGATGGAATACATTCAGAGCCAGACAAAAACCAAACACATTTACTCAAAATCAATCAAACTGCATTACCAATAAAAAAAAATCAGTCAAAACAATAACAAAAAAAGGACCTACCTAACACATCAATTCGAGACCAATATACACAGTGCATGGTAGTAAAAAGTACAGAAATGCATATATAGCCAATGAAATATTGACAAAGAACATACATGCATGACAAGGTAAGAAAAGCCAATTCATCAAGCCGAGGGAAAAACCTTGGGACTGCATCAGCAACTGTTTCAGGAATAGCCTGCGGTAACAAGGAGGGGAAATTTGATCAAAAGGGGACGGTTATTTGATTCTGGTGCTTTTCGCTCCAATCTTCCACTGTATGTGCATGCCTGCCCTTTACCCACAGACCAAACAGAATCAATATCTTTGCAGGTCCACCGTGATGAGAATTCTGCGAAGCGACACAAAAAATGAGACCCGTTCAATAGGGATGGGTAAACGAGATACGACTTTATTGGGAGGAATGATGAGGTTTTCCAATGATCATTACTTTTCATTACATTTGAATAAAATTGTTGAAACAAAATATTTGATCAGACCAAATGCAATCGTATGGACCTATACATACTTCATAAGACAGAAATGGTACCACTCCAAAGATTACCGATGCTCTTTTTCTATAACTGAATGTCAAATGATTTTTCTGTGAATAGCTTTTCAAAAAAAGGAATTGGAGATTATGGGGTAGAAGTATCTTGAATAGCTGAAGAAAAAATGGCTGCAAGATGCAAAAAGTGTGGGTGCTGCCACTGTTTTACAAATGTTGTTGCCACACTTACATCTAATGCCTCTTGATCCTATCAATAACTGCCACTTCTGCAAGCTGTTCAATATTTCCCATTATCACCCGTATCAGACATCCGAGCTGGTCATTTACAAAACTGTATTGCCCTACATTTTTCTGAATATCGGGAAGGGTAGGTATATTGTTTGTATTTTCCTCGGTCTCAATGCACGTATTTACTTTGCATGCAGAGACGACGCAAAATATACCTTTGTATTTTCCCTGGTCTCACATCCGGGCATTTGTGGATGCGTATAAAGCCTGGGTATAAAGAGATACGCTTCATAAGGATCCGCGCACACAATATACGTCATAATAAAGACAACGCTGGATCCGAGCGCTTGCAAGTACGTCATAATGGTAAAGTGCAGAGCCTTGACCGATATTAACATGACACAATAGAACTCTATTTTTAAAAGAAATATCCTCATTATCATGATTTTTGCTCTAGATATCTGAATTGGATGATAATAACAATATTGACTGGCTCTTCTTTCGGGAAACATCAAATATATTGCCCTTAAAAGACCCATATTGCCCTTGTCTAAAGACTCGGGCCAATATGATTCTTTTGCTGGCAATATATTTGATGTTCCCCTCAAGGCCAGTCAATATTATATAATTATTACCTAGATACAAGGCATTTTAGGAGACAAATAAAAGTCATATTTTGCTTGCTACTTTCAATCCGAGACCGACAAGGTAAACATTTGCCATGTTGTCCTTCTCGGGCTTTGCCCATAGGAATCCTGTACAAAACAGATTTCTGCTAGTACGCTTACACAGTAGGAGTCAATTTCGATCGCTAATTTCAGTATTTCTGAAATCTGGCTGGAACCAGTTTACGAACCAACACATTTTAGATAATGCAAGGAGTGGCCAGCGCATTCACAAAACCAAGAGCAAGATTTCTATGTGTGTATGTGCGTGCCATGCATGATGCGCGACTGCAAGATAACAATTTACGTCACAATTGCTTATTAAGGGTTACTTTGCAAAGTTTGTGAATAACCTGAAATCAAAAGTAGTGATAAGCAAACAGGCATATAAATTGTTCCAAATAATAGCTTGAATTACACATTGTACAGGCTTAGGTCATAACAATAATATTGACTGGCTCTTCTCTTGGGAAACATCAAATATGTTGCCCTTAAAAGAACCATATTGCCCTCGTCTAAACCCTCGGGCCAATATGATTCTGTTGCGGGAGACACGTTTGATGTTCCCCTCAAGGCCAGTCAATATCATATAATTATTTTCTTTTTTACTTATACTTATTGAGACTATATAAAATGGTGATGGTGTAAAGACACTACAGAAAAACAAATCTGCTTCATGGATGGATTCCCAATGAAAGTCAGAACTTCATGCTAAATTTACATTTTTTGGTGGCGATAGCTCTTCAGCATGAAGCACACTCTATGTTCTCCCCTTATTAATCACAGTATTCAGCTCACGTAGCGAGTCATGTTACCCCCTCACACCAAATACAACACTTTCTCTGCCTCTCATCAATCCACCACCATTATGTCACATTCACCAAAGCACCTCAATGCTCAGTTGACACTACGTACTCGATGCGTGCCAAAGAGAGAAGATCGAGTGAAGGAAGAGGATTTTTGTATGCATGTGCTCTTGTCGGTTCTATACGTGGACAGTAAAATTTAATGCTTCTTGAACTATAGTTATGATTCATTTCAAAATATAAGAAGTATTAATTAAATACTAACTTTTAAAATATCACTTGTGTTCTCAAACAGTCACTCATGGTAAAGCCAAAGCATAATTATAATGGTGGCATCACAAACAAGTAAATATATTTACAAAACTTAACAAACATATTCCATTCAATTAAATTCTATTCGAGGTTCATTAAAAAAAAGGTTTTAGAATTCATCGACACAAGGGTTGACCTTTGAAACATGAAAAGAAGATGAAATTGACTTGAAAGTGGATTTGGGGAATATAAACTGCTTGATGAAAATATCACCTTAATAAAAAAAATCACAGCAATTTTCACAAAGATCATTTTTAAGAACCATATGATGTCAATGTCACTTTTTGTAGTCAGTTGCCAGAATATTGTCATTATCTTTACATTTTGTATAAAAAACAATACACATTTGGTTTGCTTTGATTAAAAGACATACTGAGTGGTAATGTCAGCAACACTCAGAGATGCTTAGAAGTGTGCAAGACCTGTGCTGGTGACAGTAGAGTGGTTTAATTGAGGCGATTGATAGCAACAATTGGAGATAGAGCTCTGAGATTACAACATCTCAGTAGATCTATCAAGATATAAGATCTAGCTTCATGGTAACATCAGACATAGGATTGTATTACTGCTTACATGTGGCATCTTATGTAAAAATCTCGAATGAGTAAAGAAAGGCTAATGAAAATATTTAAATACCACAAAATGATTTCAAAAGACAGGTTTGATAACTCCAAACAATGGCTTACATTTTATTGAGAACTCTGAACTCATAAAACGATAATGACATAATCTGGTTGACTACTTATGATAATTATTTCAAGATCTCTGTTTTCCCATACTGGCTGAGCCACATTATTTTGTGCTTTAAATTGCAGAAAGTAGACAATTCATTGGCGTTCATTCGAACCATCGCATCAGTCAATTTTTAAAAAATTCAATTTTGAAATTTTTCAAGAATATGGAAGTACAAGTCCTATTCTATTCATAACTAAATTTCTAGGCAGCAATTTTTTTTAGTTTCTATGAGGGGATTTTAAAGGCGATGCCATACAAATTTTTAATAAAATGTGCAAATCCCATTGGAAACGTGTACTGAAGCAGAGCAATGCAACGTTTTGAAAGACCACGATTTCAATGCGCGGTCACCGTCATATCTGGGGAGCGTTTCATGAAAGGACTTGTCAGACGTTGTATCCGACAAGTCCCATTTTATCCGACAGTTACTATAGTAACAGTGCCTGTTAGCCAATCAGAATCAAGGAAAGATGTCAGATCTGACAACTTGTCAGACAAAAATGTTCATGAAACGCCCTCCAGACATCAGTGCTACATTGCCTTTGCAGGTGAAAAGTGATACAAGGTTTTGACTTACCGCCCGCATTGAAATAGCAGTCAGGGTTATTGTATCCCATATGGCATTTCTATACAGGGGAAATCTAAATCACTCAAACCGAAATTACAAGCATGGAACTCTTTTGCAATTTTTTCTCTGATCCTTGGTTTTGTGTAAAAATAAGGATAGGGGAAGGCGGGGTAAGTTGTGACAGTTTTTGCTTTTTGCATGTTAGAATTAATATAATTGATAATCTTGTCGAAATAAGTACCTTACCTTGAAATCTAATTCTTCTGAAATATTTTCCACCTATATATAACTTTCTATCCCCACAATGAAAGTCATCGTGACCTTTGAAAAATACGATGTTAAATGGCTCAACTTGCCCCATATATGGGGTAAGTTTGAGCCACCTTCTGGGGTAAGTTGAGCCACAAAAACTATGTACAAAATGTATGAGGGGAGAACCAGCATGTCAATTTTTTGTTTAAAGTCTTTTCACTTGCTAATTCTCTATAAATACTAACATCCTTTAAAAGGAAAAGAGCAGTCATGTAAATTTGCTCCTTTCAGCCAGCATTTCAATCAATTTTATGGTTTGTTTGTTTTTTAAGATACATTACCATAGGAATTACCATGGCTCAACTTACCCCATTCCGAACTTAGTGCGATAATTTTGTATCCACACATTTATTATGCATCCATCATATAAAAGACTATGACAAGAATGAAGATCCATACCTGGACTAATCATGTTGTTATCATGTCTTTATTGTATTTAAAGACGTGTGTGTTTATAAAGCACTTATCTATTTCACACTCTTTTTTACTTTTTTGGCTGAAATTCATATTTTTCCCTCTAAAAAACTACTTTTTGTTTCAAAGTTGAAAACAATGTGGTGGGGTTAGGGGTTATGCTATGGGTCATCAATACATGACACCACCACAATGTCTGACTCATTCATTATTGGCCTGGGGCTGGTGGCTCAACTTGCCCCTATGCTCAACTTACCCCGCCTTCCCCTACCAATGTTAAGCAATTATCTTGGTCTTTCCAATCATATATTTTTCTAGCAATGAATAAGGTTCGGGAACTAAGTGTGAAAATTTAGTAAACTTTGAAGTCAATTTTCTCTGAAATGGGTTTTCACCGTCGTACGTGTGATACAACAGTTCGGATGACCGCCGACGAATTGAAAGTGATGATTTCAAGGGATTGGTTTACGCAATGTGACGTATGGCAGTAGCCATCCACAGCTAGGTCAAACACCTGCACGCCCTTTGAGTAACGGATGGTGATGCGTCAGGTAGATTAAAGTTATCATGTGGGAGATTGTATGTACCATCATCACTCACTTCAGTCTTGTTTGAAGATATAGTTGAAGTACAGTTGCAACAATGTTAATGTATGCTGTCACTCTAGGTAACATGAGAAAGATGCATTGTTGATTAATCTACATTCTCCACAAAGTTGCTATGATTTAATACAAATCTGTACATGTCTGCTGAATGCTGATGTCCTGTTAACTTATCATGATATCTGATCAGAAATATTCAACATTACTACTAAAAATAAAGCAATATGACTAGGGCTACAGAAAAAATAGGTGATAGGTCCATTTCAGATTTGATTATATTCATTGCACATTTGATTTTCCAGATTCAGCTGTTTTTCTCATCTTGCTATTTTAAATGGGTTAAGTTAGCACAATTCTCAAAAAGCAATACATTCTTAATTTCAAACAAGCTAAAGTACACATTCATCTCGAAATGGCATAGCACTGCATTTATCTTGACACCCCATTTAAAAAATTCAGATATCCATATATACTAACAGTATGTGTTTTCTACATTATTTTTGACTACATTATTTAGTAGCATGTAATGCTTTCATTAATATTCATTCCTCTAAGACTTCAGCCTACCTGCATGCATGCCAACTCAGATGTTTGAATAGATCTATTTGAAGAAGTACTAGTACCTGACTACTACATGTACTACAGCAGCTGCTCTATAATGCATACTGTACGTAAAATGAAGACCTAAGAAGGCATGAGTAGGAAGTAGAGTAGTAGACTCATTGGCCCGTATTCTGAAGTCGGCTTTATTTTAGACTATAGTCTAACTCTGTGCTAAACTTATGGGAAGCCATAAGTGTCAAAATGTTTATTACGTTGTATGTTTCTTATGTTTACTGTGCTCTTTCCTGATGCATCGATGGTGAAGACAATCCTCTATTTATACTTCCTAGACAATTATGAATGATTTGAGAACAAAATAAAATATGAAATATGATATCTCTACTGTTAGTGATTTATGTAACAATTGGCTTTCCATACTTAAACCACAACTTTAAACCGGAGTTTAAGTTAAACCCGATTTCAGAATATGGGCCATTAAGTGGCAGAAAAAATTCAGAAAAATATGTACATAGAAAAAAAAGAGATTAATGGATGATAGATTCCATTTAAAACATTCTTCCTCCCATGCAACTCTCCTCCAATTGTATTTTTGCTAAGTAAATATTATTTTGCTGAAACTAATTTTAATAACAACATTTGTTTCTTTTAGGATATAAGATAGGGTTATAGAGTAGGGGTGGGTGGAGAGGGGAAAAGAGACAGAGAGAATGTGATCAAGAAAACAAAATAAAAATGATCCATATTGGAGTAGATTAGGGACAACATGCAAGTGTACTAAAATGAAAGTTTCAAAAAGTGTTAAGGTATATCAAGATAGAGCCGTTTTGGGTAATTCAGTTTGTGACGTTAATCAAAAGGCAAACTTGACTAGGGATAGAATTATAAATCATCAAAAACCACATAAAATCATAACTACAATTATAGTGTATTTTAATTTGAGATATTTCCCAAGGATGATTCAGCTGCAAATCATGACAGGTGACACAAGACTGTGCTTACACATTGGTTCACCCGACTCAATCACCTGACAATAATGTTTTCATATCTTCTGAAGATAGCAGACAATGTCACACAAGCTACCATACTACTGTGAATCTGCTTCATGGGGCTAATTTTCACTAGTAACTGTTTGGAACAGATTTTTTTTCAACCAATCCCAACTGCTCTATTTCAGTAGCTTTTAACAATAGCTCAAAATTATCCATTGATAAGAAGCTTCATGAAACCAGACCCAATTCATGAAACTAACAACAGATGAATTCTATACTGTCACCCTTGCATTCATCCTATGGAATTATTCCATGTCAGTTGAATGTTAACTTGCCACTGACAAGGTTAAACAAATTCTATGAAGTACAAGTAGAGCCGAGGGTATTAGTTAGTGTTCATTGGTTTAACGGTGATCTTGCGAACACAAAAGTCAAAGCATGTCACAGCGCATCAAGATTTCACTTCATCAAAATCTGTTAGACACCGATGCATGACACTAATGCATCTCCAAAATCTACAGATCAAATCTCTTGTCAGATATATAATCCTAAGGGTATAGCCAATATCAATAACGGTGCAGGAAATATCACTATCAACATCATAACTCAGTTAAAACATCCCCCTGACATTTTCAGTCTTCCAAGTCAATGGTTTTTCATGCCTAGTCAATTCCCATTTCATCTTGTAAGATTTAAATTGTCATCATAATTTCTATCTCCCATGCTTACAAGAGGGCACTTATTCAATTCAACCGGTGCTCGATGCATCATCTTTCATATATTAGGTTTGTCAATTTTCTTTTTGAGGGGGGGGGGCTGCGATACATAACATATTAAAATCAAACAATTCACAAATTAGGGATGCCAGTTGGCATTGATCAGAGGGCCTGAAAATCACCTAGAATACAATATTTTGTAAACAAAAATGCTAAAAATATGGCCTGAAAATAAATTGCCAGAGCCTGAATTCAGGCTTTTGCCTGAAAACTGGCATCCCTGACAATTTAATATGAAACCAGAGTGACTGGGATTGGAAACCACCTGCATTCTGGATTAAATTTGAATCATATTAAACATACATTGCTTAAATCTTAAAATCAATCAAAATTTTTAAAACTTTAAATCAAAATCTTTAATATCTAAACTAAATCAATGGTAGGCTGGTCACTAAACACAGCTGATCTAAAACCAAATACTCTGGAAAATCAATCTGTATGAAAGTATGCTTGATGAGAGCCATATACCTGTACGAATTTGATACTAAAATATAACTATGTTTGCAGAGATGCCAAGTTCAAAGACCAGCTACGCGTGAGATTTTCTGTGAATCTGAGTGAGATCACAGACATTGTGTACAATGTACATGTATATGGGGATAGGCTGTGATAGTTGCGTGAGACAGAGATTTGAGGAGATGAACAAGAGTCCAAAATGCTTGAGCCTCACGCATAATGCGTGAGACTTGGTAGCTCTGTCTTTGACTGAGTGATCAGATCTGTCTTCCCATTTCTTGCAAAAAAACAATACATTTTCAACATTTTTAAACAACATGAATGTTACTCCTTTTTATAGAGTTAAAATCCTTTTGACTCTAGACAGATAATCACAAAGCTAGTGAGTACGAGCAAGAGAAGATGAAGCATGAAATAGATCTAGCATTTCAAATATTTATTACAAAGATCAAAATTGCCATTTGTGGAGGACATCCCAGAGTACTCTAATGGGTTCTGGTAGTTCTCAGAGCTCATCACAACTCCCGCATGCACTGTACATTCAATCAACAATTTTATTGTCATGGGACCATTTTGGAAGGAGGCATCAGCTAAAACCCACTCACTCACCAAATAGAGCCTAAAAAGATATACCCTCGGAGAAAGGATTCCTCTTAATAGTATCACCCTGGACAACTACACACTTGGAGGGATTTCAGAAGGCGAGTTGTTCATGAAGAAGTGAAATTAAATGAACTCAACCAACTTTAACATTCTCTCTCGGGATACGTACTGAGAAAGCATGCAGAGTACTCAATATGAAAGGGATTATGATTTCTGTATTGTGTTATCTATTGTGAATGGACTACTCTTCAAGCATAGCAAAACATGTTAATAATCAATTCAATATCTGTCATAGATGAATTATCGTAAAAAAAACAGTATTCAGAATAGCAAAATATATTTCCAAGTATAAGGAAGACTGTAATAATGGTTGAATTAACTAACATGTAAATCTATCTATTGTGAAGAACTCGTCATAAAAAGTGATTAACTGGGAAGATTGCATTATCTGTGGCTTGAATAGTTTAATAAACAGGGGCAGACTGCAGCACAATGAGTGACAATTAAATGTGATTCCAGAATTCAAAGGCAACTTGATTTTTCAGCCAATCAGGAGCACGTGATTTTCCAAAGCTGTTTTAAACACTGCTCTTCTGCAATGGGCTAGGTCTTTTTAATTTAGATTTCTTTCTGAAGAAGCTTATTTATTTGAGAAGAGTCTAGATGGTGGAATACAGAATGCCTGCTATGATAATGCCTATCATAAAAGTGATGTTGGACTTGGACAACACTTCCTGGAGCACAACCCCCTCTGGGTCTAGGGAATGTTCTCAAGGAGTTGTCCTTCAGGGAAAACTGTCTACCAAGAAATCTGTAATCCATGGCTCTTGTCAAATGAGAATCCTATTTGCGAATCGGGATCCATGACATTTACTCCCACGAAAACTGCTCCACTCTAAATTCCACACACTAATCGAATGACCAACTCAAACTGCGACCCTGGGTTTAACATTTTACCCTATCCTAAACTTAACTTGAAACCCAGCAATAAACCCCATCACAACCCTAACACCATAAACCCTGCATCTTTAATTACATGAAACAAAGCTCAGAGAAACTGTTGCAAGAGCAACTGTCTTTTCACAGAGAATCATCCCCCTATATAGCAAGGCGCTACATAACTTTTTAAAAGCACTTGCCAGTCTGGCAAGTAAATTTGTAAATAGTTGAAATATACTTGCCCCAAAATCTATTTCACTTGCTCGAAAAAAACCTTCTGAAAAAATCCTTGAAAAATAGTTTTACCTCTCTAAAAGAAAGTTTTGCAGTTTTATAAACCATTGACCTTTTTCTCCCTTTTGACATAAACTGATCTACCTTGTTATTGCATTTCTTTTTCCAAAGTGATTTTTATCTTGCCTGCCATGACCAAAATTAGGGTCAATATCATATCATATTAACTCTAATTTTTGTCATTCTACAGCAAGAACTTAGCTTGCCCATTTCGGGCAAGTAGTTTTGGTCTTTACTTCGAAACACTTGCCCGACTCTAACTTTTACTTGCCCCTGGCAATCCGGCAAGTGCTTATGTAGCAACCTGTATATAGGACTAATGCTGACACAGAAGGGCAAAATTGTTTCTACGCTTCAATTGTCCCATGCAAAACCTAATTGAACCTAATTTGAACCCCAATAAACTGATAAATAGCTGTGCTGGTACATAAACTTCAGGTATGGGTAATAGACCACTACATAGATCTATAATGGATTTATGAGATACCATGTTCAAAGATTGATTTCGAGCCATTGCAAGATGAGGGATGCAAAATGAGAGTAATTTTTCACTGGTTCATGAGGCTAACAAGGCAAATTCCTGTAATGCTATCAATCGTATCAGGGAAAGGAGGAATAAATATATAATTTTCACTCCAAAAAGAGTCTAAATGCCATAAACAAGCAAGTGGAACACCTCTGGCAGTCTCGCCTGCATTACGCAATTCGATATAGCAGCAGTGCTGACTTTGAAAACAGCAATTGAATACTTATTCACAAAAGGGAACACTCATATGATACTACGTCCATTGACCCAACATAACTTTTGACCATGATCATGTGACCTAAGACATGTGCAAAACAATCATCCATACTTGATTACCCTTGTGTCTGTGTTTCATGAACTAGATCAATTAACTTTCCATTAACTAAGTTATGATGCCAATTCAACAAATACCCCCAACATTATCAAAGTTCATTGACCCTAAATGTCCTTTGACCTTGGTCATTAGACCTGAAACTCACACAGGATGTTCAAGGATACTTAATTGCTCTTATGTCTAAGTTTCATGAACTAGATCCATAAAATATCAAAGTTATGATGACCATTCCACAAATACCCTAAGTGACCTTTGACCAGAAATTCAGGCAGGACCTCTAGTGATACACTATCACCCTTATGTCAAAGTTTCATGAACTAGGTCCATACACTTTAGAAGTTATGACATTTCAAAAACTTAACCTTGTTAAGATTTTGATATTGATTCCCCCAACATGGTCTAAGTTCATTGACCCTAAATGACCTTTGACCTTAGCATGTGACCTGAAACTCAGGCAGGATTTTCAGTAATACCTATTTGCCCTTGTGTCAAAGTTTTTATGAACTAGGTCCACATACTTCCTAAGTTATGATGCCATTTCAAAAACATAACCTTGGTTAAAAAGATTTCAATGTTCAGAAGCACGAATCTGAGGTAATTGCGAGGGAAAATACACCCTTGACAGTCTAGAAGAATCACAAGATCTCACGGCGTGATCCACTGTTGGACTGCAGATCTAAATTGTCTTGGCGTAAACTCCGCATAGAAAACAGAAGTCCTATCTGAGCGCATGGCCTCCATCATTATGCAGCGTGCACTTTCTTCCCTTGATTTACATTTTGCCATGATATTTTATATTCATGTGTTTAATGTCATCATTATAAGCAACTTAGTATTCCAATTATTCATTTGTTTTGTTTTTTATTCAATAATAAAAACAAATTATATATGAAAGGCATATCCTCATCACTACCCCTAGCAACATCACTGACAAAATGACCATTATCATCATCATAACACTAATACATTATCATCATCACCATCAATATGCCACAACAATCAGTGCCATCATCATCAGCATTGTAGTCATCATCATCAGCAGCAGCATCAATATCATCATCACCATCAATACACCACCACAATCAGTGCCATCATCATAAGCATTGTAGTCATCATCATCATCAGCAGCATCAATATCATCATCACCATCAATACACCACCACAATCAGTGCCATCATCATAAGCATTGTAGTCATCATCATCATCAGCAGCATCAATATCATCATCACCATCAATACACCACCACAATCAGTGCCATCATCATAAGCATTGTAGTCATCATCATCATCAGCAGCATCAATATCATCATCACCATCAATACACCACCACAATCAGTGCCATCATCATAAGCATTGTAGTCATCATCATCATCATCATCAGCAGCAACAGCAGCATCATCATCATCATCACCATCATGGTCAGCATCATCATCAAACATCATCGCAATCAGCATCTTTATCACCATCATCATCTTCATTGCCATCATCACCATTACTACAACAGCTGCCTCACCAACACCACCTCCTGTACCACGACCACCACCACCACCACTACCACTACCACCACCACCACTACCACCACCGCCACTACCACCACAATCATCATCACAACCAGCAGACCTATCTTCCCTATTAATATCATTACTTCCTTTAAAGCTGTAGCCATTAGCGGTACTTGTAGAAAAAATGGTTGAGGGACTCAAGGACACAGCGAACATGTACATTACATTGGCCCATGTATGCCAATTTGTGTTTGTTGAGGTAACACGAGTAATCGACTCCATGGCCAGGTGAATCAGCTTTACAGAGCCCTAAATGCACTTTGCTGTCATTTAACAGAGATGTGTCACAGATGATGCCATATGAAGCATTAAACTGATGATGATGCATATTATTTGTGTAAAGGAATTGACCGTATCATGTAACATGTGTCAAAAGGGGACACAGTACTGATTCTACGGAAGGCTTCCGACAGTGGTTAACACTGGAGCCGCCAAAGCCGATTAGTCAACCCATTGGCAAAGGTCATTGTTTGTGGAAAAGGGTACCATGGATTTCAGTTCAGTTCAATTTATTTATTTCCTCAGCATAAAAAATGATATATATACAATATGTACAGGAATGACAAATAATATCAGAGAAAATATATCATAAAAACTTGTGAGTAGTAGTTCCCAGTACATTGAATGACATTTATATTGAAAAAAAAATGCACACACAGCATCAACAAACACCAGCAAACACACAGGGAGGGTGGGGCGGTAAATGTATGAGATGTCATTTCTATTACAAATAAAATGAAAATGACCCATTTGGCACTTTTTCATCAAACAGGAAAAAAATAAAAACCCATGCCCAATATTTAGTATTTTTTGGCATAAAAGGTCAACTATTCGACCAGCACAATTTCTAGTTGAAAAATATATATATATATTTAGAATATCAGTGACAGCATAACTACTCACAGTCATATGAAACATGAAATAAAAACAGAATTTCAAAGTAGGATTGAAATACTCGCACAATGTGACTGCACTGTGATTTAAGATGGAGCGGCCATTCAAACTTTGTCCAGGCAATTTTAAGCGCCTTAAACTCAATCTAAGTGCAGGATTATGTGCTGTATATATGGAAAGCCTCAATTACTCAAGGAAGCTGGCTTGTCTCAAGAGACAACCATTAGAGGCAAGTAATATCTATCATTACACGAGATATACCTGAAGGAAAGAAGCACTTTTCAGATTCAAATCCTGGGACTTGGAAGATGCAGAGAGAGGCATTAAGACCTTTTCTCCTAATAACAGGGGAAAGACAAACCTTTAACAGCCAAACCATGGGAGAATTCAAAGTGAAGAAAATATCTTTTGGAAATGTCAGAGAAGTTGGTTTTATGTGATTCTCCTTTGCAGGAAAGACAGACAGTTCAATAGCTTTAAGTTCTTCCATTCCTGAAAGGTAGAGAATTGGACATAAAGGGGAAGTGTAGTTTCACTTGCAGGTTTATGGAACTTAATTCACGTATTTATGATACAATTCCATCATATCTTAAAAAAGGCCTATATTTCCATGTGAAAAATGCAGGACATCTCAGGGATTTCCTAGTATTTTGTATGTGTGCTATATTTTGAAATGCATTGAGACATAAACTGAAAGAGCAATCAAGCAAATGACTCAAAACACAATTATTTCTACACATATTAGGCTACCCCTTCAGGTACGTAATGTACAAATAAACATTTATGACTTTACTGCTGGTTCACTTGAACTGCATAAATTTGTCAATGAATTTGTAAACCACCTTTTTCACTCAAATTCCCATTGATACCAAGCAAACATTCATGATGACGGTTTGTTGCCTTCATATTAATGACCGACACCTATTTTCTGAATTTCCACCTGTCTATCATATTCAACAGTGAGCTGTTGATAGTTTCATGTTTGCAATACCAATCTAATGAAAAAAAACATTAATTAAACACTGAGTGAATACCCACCTCTGGAGTGAGAATTTTTTCATACAGTTCACTATCTTATCGATAATACTCCATGCTGCTTATTGAAGGTAATAATAATGACTCTCCTCACTGACATTGATGTATGCAGAGCAGACAATATGACAAATGACACCCACATGCATGTCTAAAAACAATTCCAACAAAATAAGAAAAGAATTGTAATAGGCATTAACCGATATGGAATTTAATTGCTGATTTGATGTGCCGATATTTTTCCTCCCGGTATCTGCAAATACCGATACGATACGTTCCAATGTACAGAACAAAAGATACAGATACAGTAATGCAAACATTTGTAGGCCTGGCTTCTATAGCTACACTAATGAATGCATGACATGCATTGCAAACAACCTCCCACTCAGGCCCAACAGCCCAAATTTGTGGTAAAAAAAATTAAAAACATCAACAGAAGTACAAAAGCCAAAATGTTACCTAAGTGTTTTTTTCTGAGTCAATTGTTTAAACTTGTTTGTTATCATTGTTACTTCGTGAGATTAGTTAGATGACATGTTTGAGACAGTGTGTGAAAGCTTGAAGCCCCAAAATGGTGTGTACATTGGTGCCAATTTGGAAATCGTGCAAATGACAGTACTAAGAACGATCAAAATACATTGAAATATCTTTGGGTCAGTAAATATCATTATTATTTATCTGTATCATCTTTCAACAATCAGACAAATTTGTAATCATGTTTTTATCCAATCTGCAATCATCTCATTCATCTATAAATTGACACACACTTAATAGTCAGCTTACTTCAGTCAGTCGATTTCAAGTTTTAGTGTGCGTCTTCAGAAATGTTTGGACTTTGGAGACGAGCACAAATTCTACACAATTTAATAGCAGGGCCCGCTGATAGAATAGTTTTCCAAACTAAAGTGGCTACCCTGGGTAAACATACCTATTATTATTATCATTATTTGATGTTGTTGTTGTTATTATCATTATTATTATTATTGAAGCTTACAGGAAATTGAACTAGTACCAAAACTATAGCCATGCTATCATTATTCATGAAATAAATCCTTATGAAAACTCAGAAAATCTCATTCACAACCAGCCACAGGACAATGCATTTTGCATCGGTTATGCATCGGCCAATCATCACAAAGATTGCAGATACCGATGTTTTGCCAATGCAGCAAAATATCAGCCCGGTACGATTATCTGTTAAAGGCCTAAATTGTATGATTACTCACGTATTTAAAAAGTGATTATTGATATTGCTGCAGGAATATAGGTGTTTCCATTTCAGATTTGAAAAAAAAATCTTGCCCTATAAAAATTACTCATTTTAGATTTGAAAAAAAAATCTTGCCCTACAAAAATTGCCCATTTCAGATTTGAAAAAAAAATCTTGCCCTATAAAAATTTCAAGAAAATGAACATTTACATGCAACTGGCACATTTATAACTTTCAAATTAACATGGACACTGTTCTCACTACTGTCCTAAAACTAGTTTACTGGAAACAAGTTTAACATGTAATGAGAATGGTTGAAGCAGTCTTGGAAGCGATCTTCCAAACCGGTTCAGAAAACCACCTCGCGTTGTAGTTTTGAAGATCGCTTTGCCTCATTAAACTGGTTTAAGCCTAAGTGAGGACACAACTGTTCTTCGGGAAGCGATCTTTGCACATTTCGAGCATGCTATTCCACACACTGTTTCAAATTTCGCGTGAAACATGTCACTCCACTGAGAGTGTTCCCATAGCAACAAGACCGCTTTACGTGAAGTGGTTTTGAAAACCACTTTCAGGTGATAAAATGGGAATGCTAGCAAAGTGATCTTCCAAACTGGTTTCCTGAACCAGTTTCCAGTAAACCAGTTTTAGAAAGTATAATGAGAACAGTCATGGTTTCATATTTGCTTATTTAGCAACATTTAAGTGATACTTGATATTCCTTATTTTGTGCAAAAATATTTTGTAAGTGAGACAATAATTTGATTCCATTAGACTAGACAATCTTAAGAAGGAAACTCCTTCTTCAGGGCGCTAGACATAGGACTAACTTAATAAAGAAGTCATTAGGACTGATTGCCTTTTCTATGAATTCGGAGGATCCAGGTTTCCCAACTTGAGACTTTGAGGAAGGTAATAATAAGTGATTGAAAGAGATGGGTCCAGTTCAATTCTATCTACACCTTCTACTTCTGTCTTTCATTTGCCAAAAACACGTTTGACCTAAAGGCTTCCTTGGAGTTTCAAACCCCTAAGACAGAGAAATAGTCCAGGTTTAGTGTGATTTGGGGAGCATTAGGGAGTACTTGTTGGAAGTGTCTCTACCAGTTACCATAAAAGCTGTGCTTTTCAGCCAATCAATACCAAGGAAAGTTGTCAGATCTTACAACTTTTCAGATTCATTTTGGATACCACTCAGTGAAAAAAAACATGAATCAGAGAGTATGGCAATTATAAAGAAGAGATGTCATTAACAAAGAAAGCACTATAGGGTTTTTCTTAAAAATCACATTTATTTGAGCTGCATTTGATACAAATAGTTTTTCTCTTTCACTTTTATAATTAAAAAAATATCAAAAAAATCAACACCAAAGCTTTTGCAGTGTATCCAATGTTGCAGATTTAGGCAGTCGGTTGTGAAAAGTAGTCCAAGAAGGAAAATAATGGTCTTATTAACAGGCTGGGAGAAAGAAAAAGTAAAATTTCAGCATACAGGTATGACATCAGGCCAAGGCTCTAAAGAGTAGCAAAACTCTGCTTCCTGAAGTGAAATCAATGCTTACATACGATATCACTCCTCGGGAGCATTTCATGAACCAACATAGTCACTGATTCTCATTGACTCTTGTTATAAGCTACCGAAATCCTTGCATCTGATTGGCTCAGAGCAAATTCATCACTGTCCAGGTGCTTCATGAAATACTCTTCAGATGACCCTATACCTTGAGGAAGTTGCTCTGAAACCTAACACCTTAGATAATGATTGTGAGTCTGTATGTAGACAATGCTTCAAGGCTTCAGTGGGTCAGTGAAGCTGGGCCGAAGCGACAGGGATATCTGGGTATGTGCTATAGTCAGCACATAGCACTATACATCAAACTGAAAGATTTTAGCACTACAAATGATACCAGAGCAATTAATGTTAGCACTAATAGTCAAAGTATGAATAATCAAGAAAGAAAATAGCCTATATAGGAAAAATATTTAATGCCAAAATAAAATTGACACCATCACCTTTCCCTAAGGAGATAGGACTGGTCTTATAATGGAATTCTAACCTGTGAGAATGGCATTCACAGTTTCAAAGGACCATATCTTAAAATTAAAACAGCTCTGATATACATTCATCATACCTTTTACTGTCCATGGTGAATCTTACATTTATTGAACATTTGTAAATGTACTCTACTGTGTCACGTTACAAACTTTTCTACAGGCTTTTTTTTTTATACAACTGTGATGCTTTGAAACTATCTGAATATGTGTTTTGTCATGTTCATTACCTGGATTTCTGGAATTTTCACTTGTAATATTAGGGAATTTAAACAAAATAAGGCATAAAGACTGCAACATACAGAGGAAAATATATAGCTAGTCCTGAATTTCCTTTCATCAAAGTATAAAACAAAGATGTCTTCTGATTACGCCAGGCGTGTAAACTAAACAAAAAAAAGTGTAATATTGGGAACCAACTAACACTAACAGTCGGCTAGCGCATTGATTGCACAACACGCAACTTCTATGCAAATTAATACGCATTAGCTGAGAAATCTAATTGTGATGTCATAAAAGATACAGATAAAAGCCCTTCTCTTTCCTTGGATGTAGAGTGCTGTCGTCAACTTCTGAGACAGCGAAAGCTCCTTAAAATGCACAATTTCACATTGCCACAAATGCATTTTCAGTGACAGGCAGATGTTGAGGGTGGACATCTAGACTGGTCCGAGATGGAGCCGTATAATCTTCCAAATATGGCAGTGATAACGGACTCTTCAAGATGACTCAATCAATAATGAAGTATGGATTGCTCTCAAATAGAAGATCAACTCTGATGGAGAGATTATTATTGCAGTAAAGTCTGATGTCTGCTAAGGAATTCCAGAAAAGTGGAGACATTGAGCACCTGTCGAAAGACTTCTGAGTAGGGTGAATAACCTAAACTATGATCCACTTAAAAAAAATCAATTGCATTTGAACTATGAAATTTAATTGCACAATATGTAGGGAATTTATATTGAATTACTGATAGGTAATTCAATTTCAGGTGAATAGCTTCAAAATTCAATTATTGAAATTCTGCAAAGCAGAATATTTGGAATTTGTACACCAGATTTTTTTTAGATAAACCAAACACCCATTGGCTACAAATAAAATGGCAAAATACATTATTTTTTTGTTGAAAATCATAATTGTTTTATGATACCGGTACTTATTTTAGAATTTAATTCTCAATAATATATAACTTTCCCCGTAATCCTCATTATGCAATCACTTTATTCTAATAAAACAAGAGGTGGATACATAACCAAGCAGCTGTTATGGCAGTTATACAATTTCAGTGTTTCTGATCTGAATTTTCAACTTTTCACGAGAGAGCAAGAAGGTAGAGAGGGGAAAGTGTGAAAGGAAAGGTGGAAAAGATGGAGAACATAGATGAAGAGAGGTAAAAAGAAACCCAAATACATCATCTCTTTGAAGTGGGTAAATAGCGGGTATGAGAAGCCATCCATCATAACTGTGAAAACAGAAGAAACTAGACCCCACGGATGATGGATGATGTTAAATGCAATTTCCTCCCATGTAGCTTGCAATCATGATAACCGCATCCGTTTAGAATGCTCCCTACTGGCAGTTAATCCATACCTAGCAAATTGAGATGTTGACCCCTTTTTATTTTTCTTTATACCCCTGGAAAGGAAATGAACATTGAGGAATGTTTCATGTCAGTTTTGACCCTATAAGAGTATGGTAATGTTCTTGTAAAATGGAATTTAGAAGATACTAGTCTAACCTGGGGGACAAAAGTTTTTGGGGTGTCTGGACGAGTGAAGCGAGCACCATTATCTTCAGCTTAATGACATATAAATCAGACCTTCATTTTTGAGGAGTGCGATCGTGCCAGCGGTCCTCCCGGCTCCTAAAAAAAATAAGGAGAACAAAAAATCGCCCTCCTAAAAAAAAAGCCTTCACCAAAAGTTGCTGAAATTTCACATTTTCATCTTTATATTTAAGAAATAGGCATCTGTTTTCCATAATTCCTTGAAATTTTTATTTTCATTTAGTTGGAAACTACCGCAAAAAATGAAGAATATTCAGCTCTTTCCTGACTCTGATTTGATTTTAAACTCAGTAAATATTGTAATCCCATATGTAGATTTTCATGGCAACACCATGGAGGTCTACATGTGGGACTACAATATTTACCGACTGTAAATTCAAATCAGAGTCGGAAATGTGGTGAATATTCTTCATTTTTCTGATAGTTTTCAACTAAATCAAAATAATTTCAAGGAATTATGGAAAATAGATGGCCATTTCATGGATTTAAAGATGTAAAATGTGAAATTTTAGCAATTTTTTTGTACAGTATTTTTTTTTTTAGCAGGAGCGCAAAATTTTGTAAACGTATTGACCCAGGCCTAGTTTCACCACATACTAATTAATAGCTACACAGCTATTGCATATACGATGTCAAGAAAAATCTAAAATCTATCATACATGTATTGTATTGAATTGATTTGAGCTCCTCAAGGAAAGCGATTCTGAGGAGCTCAATTAAGCTCCTCAAAAAAATAAGGAGAGCGATTTATTGAGCTCCACGAAATTAAAATGAAGGACTGATAAAAAATGTGTTCATGTACAAGTACAAAATAAGCATTCCTCATTCATTTCTGGAGTTTAAGTTGGAAGTACTTTGTGTATATACAACATCCAGAAAAAAAATGGTTTAGGATTTCTTTATGTTTCTTTATGTATTTTTTACCCTTCAGTGTTCCTTGTAGAAACAATAATGGTTCTAAAAACAAACCCTTGGGGCCCCTATAACCACACTTTTCTGGTTCTTCTCAGGATCCACAAGTAGGGAAAGGAAATATTATGATAAGCACAATTTTCTCAATTACTGTAAGGTAAAAGTCATTTATGTTCTGGTACTTTGATAAAATTCCTCTCAAGTTTATGTTTTAAATCTGACTGCAAAACTAGTCTAGCATTACTTTGTAATTTTGTATTGAATCAACTTTGTTAAGAGACCACTTTGGATTTTATACCAATAGAAAAACAGAAAATAAAATGAGAAATTTTGTGTTGGGGAATTCTTTTCACATTCATACTATATGTTAGTGCCTTTTCAAAGCTTGTTCATTTTCTTCTTCAACAAAAGAAACAAAAGAAATTTTATGACAAAATGATGATCGTCTAAAATTCACATGAATAAACACCTGTATCAGTGGTGTTACCAAATACCTCAATGTTTCACGCTCAAAGCATGAAAGTTATTTGGTATTGGCAATCTGACAACTTCAAGGGGGCACTTCATCAAATCTTAAAGACTTCACGATTGAGACGATAAAAAAGAAGCAGTATAGATCTTCTTCTAGAGTATCCAATGTGTGGCAAATCACTCCAATAAACGATGGAAAGACAGCTTGAAGTGATCGTTTACGATTGCTCGTGTCAGTTTTAATCTATCCCCAAGATCCTTATGATGAATAGCTCAAATTTACTGGGAGGAACATGCTGGTAATATCAGCCATCACTCCCCAGGAGCGTTCTAAACAGACAGTGATTCTCACTGACAGCTGTTATAAGCTACTGAAATCCTTGTATTTGATTGGTTGAGAGTAAAATTGTCCGTGAATATCACTGATAAGATGCTTGATGAAACACGCCTGGTCTCTCTGGTCCAATATAGCCCTTGACAACGTGAACAATGCTGTCTCGTTACAGAGTACAGCATCTGTCGCTTCAATAAGGAGCATGGAATCTTTATTCATTTTTGGAAAGGAGGTAAGGCAATATCATCACATGAAAAAAGCAGCAGACAGCATCTATTGTAATCAGTTCAATGATTCTAATGGTAATTAATTACCATCAACATGGTCATGCATGCAGAGTGTATCAACATTCATGTGAGATAATTAACATTGCTGCTGATAGCAGCTCTATTCCAATATGAAACCCATATAGAAATCAGGTTACAAATAAAGGAGCAATACCGGTATGCTTTTAATAACATTGTTTATTTTCACTTTAAATTTGTACTAAAATTTATAAAGAATCATTCTAATGTGGAATGTTTGAAAGATATCTTTAAAAAAAAAACTACTTTCACATCTTATTAAGATTTCAGTATTAGAATGAATGATAAATTCAGAATATGCTACATTTATCTATCTTTTTCACAGTATTATCTGAAATAATCTCAACCCAATGATTCATTCTCATCTAATCACATACATATCATGTTTATATAATTTCTAGTATTTATCTTTGTAGCTTTCATCTTATTGAAATCAAACTATGCAGTTCTTTTGTAAAGAGTGAATTTCAAGTTGATAGAGCCATTACCTACTAATTATGTAACCTGCATGTATTCAAAATGAAGTTGTCTATCTAATGCCCTTTATAGTAGGAAACATGTCCCCAGGAAAGGACTTAAAGCTATTAAAATTCAAGATACTTGCAAAAAATAATTTACGCTTTCTTTACGGTAAGGTGACAAAACCACCACAAAACCATTAAGATGAGAGGTACCAATGCTTGTAAAGCAGACACTAGCAAAATGTCAAAGGTCGCTGAGCATTTGCTAATCAAATGTCAAGCCCTGTCCCATTGTGATAGAGAAAATGCAATTAAGCAATGCCGAATAGGTCTTTTATGTTAGAATCTTCCATACCAATGTGTTACACAAACCTATGAGGGCCATATTTATGGTCTCTTAGAAGCCAAATGAAAGTAGGTAATTATGGCATTTGTTTTGGATTCTTGTAGTGTGTAGACCGAACTACTCAGAAATTCATCTTTGATTATCTGGGCTTATTAACTCTCTGAGTTTTGGGGGGAATGTTCTATCAGAGTGCATATTTTGTATGTTGCACCTTAATTTAACATCCACTAGAAAATGTAGTTTTTGCCAATTACTTGTCATCTGCCATAATTACTAGGACATAATAATATTATTAATAATCATAGTAATACTAATAACTAACAATAATAACATGCAACATTTATATAGTGCTTTTGATTATAAGAACCACATACTATTACCTCAGCTTTAGCATACTCTTATCAGGCTCTTGAGCATTTTATAAAGGAATTTCTTCCTACCAGGTACCCATTTTACTACACCTGGGTGGAGAGCGGCAAAAGTAGATAAATGCCTTGCAAAAAGACGCGAATGCTGCAGTGGGTTTTGTACTCCGGACCTTGTGGTTCAAAGTCTGAAGACTAATCCACTGAGCCACAACACAACACCTGTACAAATTAGTAGTCAAAAAGTCACTTTGATATAAATGCTTTTTGAATACTTAGATTAGAATTTGAAACCATTAACATGACCAAAGCTGAGAAAAGAGTACTCGAAGAATTGTGTGTTTAACCGGTAAACAAAAATAGAATATGCAAAAAATATGCATTTTGAGGCATCACATGCTCAAATCCTCAATTATGGTTTCCATTAGCTTGTCAGGGGAGTAAAGCCCTGCTGTCTGGCAGTCTGCACATATATTTGCATTTTGTAACCCGAGAGTGATTATAGCATTCACTCTTTGCAATCTCCTTCTGTATGAACCCCTTCTAGTTCACAGCAGGTGATCTACACCAGCAAAGAGAATGAGAGAAAATAGGTATAGTTTTTACATGTAACTCGTCATATGTTTTGTACTAAACACTAGAAACTTGAAAATTTCAACAACAAAAAATCAAATTTCTCAACATTTGTCATTTTCAATGATTGTGTCAGTAGTCAAAGAAAGCAAGGTGCTTTTGAAATACAATACTCTACCAATCTATAAAAAGACATACTCCTACACAGTGATTTGATTATTTTTCCCAGAGCCAACCCACAAATTTGCTACTCTGATTCTTATGAAAGTTTCAATGGTTTGAATCTAGGAAGTTGCTGATAAATATATATACAATATGCATGCAATGAGAATTAAGTCAGAACATTAAAATTCATGACAAGATTTAAAGAATGTTTCAACCAGTGATCTTCATGTACATCACTCATCCCAATACCAAAAGCCTACAGTATGACGTTGCATCCATCGCCCCCACAGACGGATGGACAAGAACCCTCCTTGTCTCTCTTGGGTATTCCAATGTTCGTTGTATCGTTACACTGGAATAGAATTACAAGAGGTGTTACTCTCCACGTTAAGACATGGTTACCGTCCCCGCAGCATGCACACTCTTCGCTCTCGTGGAGCGTACATAACATGGGCATGATTACATGTCTCCATGCACTTTTCGAAACCACAGGATACGTAATGAGAAACAAAACAAAAAGATGAAAAGTCCATTATTGCTACAATATATATTTTTTTAAGAATGAGAACTCATTTTTGGCTTTACTACAGTCTACATTTTCTGGAGAAAACAAGATAGTTCAATCAATGCAGCTGAAAACATCAAATCTGTGAATTTTGGTGAATATCAATTTTCAATGTTTGAATTCATGATATCATAAAATGAAAGATTTTATCCTAAAAATATAATATACAGTATGTGAAAAGTGTGATCTAAAATCTGGTAAAAGATTGTGAATTAAAAAAATTCTCCATTATTAAGAAATAGTCTAGTCCCGGATCTTGACTCTTTATTTTGTGTTTGGTATGAGACCAATTCTCAAGCATGGAATGGGAAGACAATGTTAGGATGTACATCGTTTATATGCATAAATGTCTATTTAATGTAGCTAAAAGAAGAACATTAATTCTGATTAACAGCCAAATTAAAAATGTCAACATAGAATCCATCAATAGGCCTATTGATAAAACTGTCACAATATAGGCCTACTAATTTTACCTCAAATGTTATATGTGTCGGACTGTCGGTCCAATGTTATTTTCACCTTTGATTCATTCTTTAAAGGACAAGTCCACCCCAACAAAATCTTGATTTGAATAAAAAGAGAACAAGTGGAATGCCTCTGGCCGTCTCACCTGCATCACGCGGTTCAATATAGCAGCAGTGCTGACTTTGAATACTACTCTAACTCGCACAAGATGTTCAGTGATACATGGTTACTCTTATGTCCACTTTTTATGAACTAGACCAATAAACTTACAGAGATATGATGGTTATTCAACAAAAAAACCCAACATGGCCAAAGTTCATTGACCTTACATGACCTTTGACCTTGATCATGTGACATGAAACTCGAACAGGATGTTCAGTGATACTTGATTACTCTTATGTACAAGTTTCATGAATCAGATCCATAAACTTTCAAAGTTATGATGGTAATTCAACAGATACACCCAATTCGGCCAAAGTTCATTGACCTTTGACCTTGGTCATGTGACCTGAAACGCGCACAAAATTTTCAGTGATGCATGATTACTATTATGTCCAAGTTTCATGAATCAGATCCATAAGCTTTCAAAGTTATGATGGGAATTCAACAGATATCTCCAATTCGGCCAAAGTTCATTGACCCTAAATGACCTTTGACCTTGGTCATGTGACGTGAAACTCATGCAGGATGTTCAGTGATACTTGATTAACCTTATGTCCAAGTTTCATGAACTAGGTCCATATATTTTCTAAGTTATGATGACATTTCAAAAACTTAACCTCAGGTTAAGATTTCGATGTTGATTCCTCCAACATGGTCTAAGTTCATTGACCCTAAATGACCTTTGACCTTGATCATGTGACATGAAACTCTAATAGGATGTTCAGTAATGCTTGATTAACCTTATGGCCAAGTTTTATTAACTAGGTCCATATACTTTCTAAGTTATGACGTCATTTCAAAAACTTAACCTCAGGTTAAGATTTGATGTTGACGCCGCCGTCGGAAAAGCGGCGCCTATAGTCTCACTTGCTTCGCAGGTGAGACAAAAAGTCAACAAGCATAACACTGAAAATTTCATCAAAATCGGATGTAAAATAAGAAAGTTATGGCATTTTAAAGTTTCGCTTATTTTCAACAAAATAGTTATATGAACGAGCCAGTTACATCCAAATGAGAGAGTTGATGACATCACTCACTCACTATTTCTTTTGTATTTTATTATATGATATATGAAATATTTTTATTTTCTCGTCATTGTCATGTGAAATGAAGTTTCATTCCTCCCTGAACACGTGGAATTCCATTATTTTAACATTTAGTGCTTCAGGCAAGGAGGTCCTAATCGTTAAATTCGTAAAAATTGAAATATTGTATAATTCAAACAATAAAAAACAAAAGAAATAGTGAGTGAGTGACATCATCGACTCTCTCATTTGGATGTAACTGGCTCGTTCATATAACTATTTTGTTGAAAATAAGCGAAACTTTGAAATGTCATAACTTTCTTATTTTACATCCGATTTTGATGAAATTTTCAGCATTGTGCTTGTCTGATTTTTCTCTATTGATTCAAATCAACATTTTTTTGAGGTGGACTTGACCTTTAAATAAACCTCATACAGGCTTTAATGAGGTGTCCATCCCCTTTCTCGAATCACATATCTCCAAACTTTCCTATTTGAGCATGATTACTGAACACTGTTTATAAGCACATTGCATACCCCTCTATTATCTGTAAAGAGCCCCACATAACTAGCTAGCCAGTCCCCCCAAAATGCGCATGAATTAATGCTCTACTCCCATTAATATCTGGCCCCTCCAGTCTCAAAAAATCTGCCGATCCCTACGATCAATATACTTGGCAAATTAGCAGCCAGAAATATAAACCTAGTCGAATTGATTTGATGAAAGATGACTACTCGCCTACACTCTCTCGGTGCGACCGTGGGTCCCAAAGCACAGGAAGTAGAAGACAAAGATCTCTATACCATTGCCAGTAGTGATCGCAGAGCAGGGGAGGGGGAAAGGAGACTGCAAACTGAGTTAATGGTCTCTCAGATTGCTTTTTACTATTAAGATCTACATTAGTTGAAATGTTTCAAAACCTTTTTATTCATTTTTATATGTATTTATCTTTGGGATAAGCAGCTTCATTGTTATAATAATATCATAATGATGTCATAATACAAGTAAAAAGGTACAGAAATGCTCATCTATTAACATCTTTTAGAAATTGGAGATAAACTTTGTAGGTGTATACACTTCATGCGCGTCTCATCTCTCGTAAACAGACATTGTCATGGATATCTTCATTACGTGAGACATCTATACAGGTACTACAAATAGATCAAATAGGGATTCTTCATAAAAACCGAGGCCACTAGCGAGTAGCATCCACGGACAAAGAAGGCAGCACATCCTCACCAATATACCGTGATACACGTATCTCCCTTCATCTTTTATCCTATCTGTCGCATCATCCGGAATTGTAAATATCACCAGCAAACCTATTTCTATTTGCCGACTTCTTCGGGATACAGAATAACCAATTTGCTGGAATATGGACATTTGCACTCATACCATGCTCAAGGGATATATCAGCAGTGTTACAACGCATTGTGATTTGATTGTGAAAATGATCTGATTGATAAGAGGCATACTAAGTTGTGTCGTCGATTCAGTGTAGGGTAAACATACAACCCATATTCTTCAAATATTTTCTGAGAAATGAAATTACAAAGATTTCTGACAAATAAAATTCCCCCATAAGGAGAGATGGTGAGAAAAAAAGAGATAGGGAGAGAGAGTGAGGGGGATGAGAAGCGGAAGCAGGGGAGAAGATAGAAAATTAGTATAAGGGGTCTTTAAAATCAAATATGCTCAGAGGCTTTTTTATACTATTTTCATTATTGATATTCATGTTTTTATTTTCCTGTCGTGCTTTTGCCTAGCAAGAATCACTTTTATGATATAAATTTATAATATGAAAGAATTTTTTAAATCAAAAGATTTTTTTTAAACATCCTTATTTCATGGAGTTATACATCATTGATTTAACCAACAGTTGGTAAGGTAGATTGTGTTTGTCAAAATTGTTTAGCCGACCTGACCTTTTTCTAAATTAATAACAAAATAATAATAATAATATGCATTTATATAGCACAAAAACTATTTCTATATATTCTATTGCGCTGCAAGAGCTCCATAGGTGCTGTACATACTACTGGAATAGATTGGTTTTTAATTTTAACTTGTAAATTTGTTGAATTCCTAATGTCGAGGGGAAGTTTGATATTTTTCCGAGAGTAATTGATTTGGATGGCACTATGACATCAAAGAAGTAAATAAAACCTATTTCAATGGACAATGGTAAATTACAAACCACATAACCACCCCCTCTGTAAATATATGAAATGCTAGCATTACTCACTCTGTAGTTCAATGATACTGGACGGCGGACATACAAATAAACACTACATCATGACTTGAATGGTAGGCACAAGTTCATCTAAATGCCAGGTCTCTGTGGATATTTATATTTGCCATTTAAACATAAGTTACCATGGTAACACAGAATTGATGAGGCATGAGCATGACAATTGTTGACTGACCACAGCAAGAACACGGCCAGACCATGCAGGGTGCTACATAACTTTTTAGATGAACTTGCCCTGTTGACCTTTCTTTCTCTCTTTTGACATGAACTGATGTACCTTGTTCTTGCATTTTTTTATACAAAGTGATTTTATCTTGTACAAAGTGATTTTATCTTGTACAAAGTGATTTTATCTTGCCCGCCATGACCAAATTTAGGGTCGGTATATTCATATCGACCCTGATTTTGGCAATTCTACTGTGAGAATTTTGCTTGCCAATTTCGGGCAAGTAGTTTTGGTTTTTACTTCAAAACTCTTGCCCGAACTATAATTTTTACTTGCCCCGGGCAATCGGGCAAGTGCTTATGTAGCACCCTGCCATGTATATAAAGTTACACGCCATGATTTAGCATCATGGTATAAACACTGCAATATTCAGAGATTATTCATGAACAATAACATGCAATTCTGATGGAGTATAATTACAGTGCTAATTAATTTTCTAATTGTCCCTTTATAATAAAAAACATAGGCCTAAATAATTAACCATGGGCAATCAATATCAATGCAAAGAGATGGCACAGAGAGCTCAAGTTCATTCAAACAGAATCAAATTTCAATTAAAAAAAGGGATAAAAGTTGATAAAAGTATTGAAGCTTTGAAGGATATCCCAAATCTAATTTGACAGCTAATAAACAAAAATTCCTGATTATAACCTCTACACAATGCATCATTGGGTATGGGTCCTTTTTCCATAAATCCATGTTATGCACAATATATAAGTTCACCCTCAGCCAATCAAACTGAATGATTTCCAGTAGCTTTAAACTTTTATTTCAAATTTTTTATTGTCTCAAGTATTGTGAAACAGGGCCCTAGTCTGACAATGTACATGTATGAATCCATCTAATAAGGAGTTATAACCAGTCAGAGTCCTGGAAGTCACATTCTCAAATATACCCCCCCCCCCCCCCCCCCGAAGATACCGAAAGAGAATGATGCACATTGGAGAGTGCAGTATAAGCATCAGATATCAAATGAGTGTTTATCCTTGATGCAAATATTTACTCATGTTGATCCCATCAACTGAAAGGCATCTCCCAAGGCAACGATAGACAGAGAAAACCCAAGTACTTTGCTCTATACTAATACTTGATAATTAATAAAAAAATCTATACTCTTGAGTATTCCATTGTCATCTAAAAATGACTTCTAGGAGACAAAGAGTAAACATTATACAACTCCCAAGAATGTTCTGGAATCTGATTGGTCCAAATCGGATCACATGATATTCAGTGAATTGCACTATTGCATCCAAAATGCACTATCATGCACTATCCTGCAATCTGACGTCATACCAAATGTACGATACTGCACTCTGACGTCAGAGTGCAGGATAGTGCGAGGTCTGGAATGATCTAGAATTATCTAGAATTTAGATCAAATATAGCATTCGGGGCAACTCAGTAACATGGGGGAAGGGGTTGTATAAAACAAACAATGCAATCAATGCACGCATTCTTGTGTATAGAGGACCTGAATAATGAACTCTGTGCTCGACTCGCAATATAGTTTATACAGCACTCGGTCCTGCGACGTCGGTGCGATAAATGTATATCCATTGGCTCTTCTCGCACATTGTTCATTATTCGGCCCTGCATGCACGCACTTACGTGCATTATTTGTATAATGGTAAAGTGAGGATATATCTGCATGTACCGACATGCAAATATACATGTATCACATCAATGATGTGAGCAAGCAATTTCATTCACAGCATTATGGTTTATCCCAGAGGAAGATTTAACATTATTATAAGAGCAAAACTAAAGGGGGTTTTATAATTCAATCCTATAGAATCCCCTGTCATACATGCAATGACAGGAATAAATACCATAATCATTCATTTAATGATGATAATACCATTTCATTTTTATACAGTACCTGGCCTACATGTAATCGTAATGAACTCTATAATTGCCTTGCAGAGATACTGCTGAAAACACAAAATTCCAAAGAGGAAATGCATGATTTGGTAGACACATGTTTGATTTAAAAGCATTTTCACTTTGTGTACTAAAAAAAGCAATAATAATAAATGACACATGCATGGAGAGACTTTACTATACAAATAATGCACATAAGCCCGTACATGCAGGGCCCAAAAATGAATAATGTGCGAAAAGAGCAAACGGATATACCGCACCGAGGTCTGCAGGACCAAGTGCGGTATATCCATATGGCGAGTCGAGCAGAGTTCATTATTTACAAGTCCTCTATGCACAAGAATTCTTGCATTGTTTGTTTTATACAACCCCCTCCTCTCCCATGTTACTGAGTTGTCCTGATTGTTATTATTTGATCTAAATTCTAGATAATTCTAGATCATTCCTGACCTTGAACTATCCTGCACTCTGACGTCAGAGTGCAGGATAGTACTTTTGGTATGACGTCAGAGTGCAGGATAGTGCATTTCAGATGCAACAGTGCAATTTGCTGAATGTCATGTGATCCTATTAGGACCAATTAGATTACAGAACATTCTTGGGAGTTGTATATTAAAAATAGGGATATTGAATAGGTATTCTTAGATTCACAGGGTCCCTCATGATTTTCATGGATGTCACTTCTGATGGTGGAAAGTGTAAACTGCGCACCTCCAGTACAAAAGTCCATCCCCAGATTCCAAATTAGAAAAATATGCTATACACTTTTCTTTATCGACTATCGCATCATTTCATTTTATACATTTTGCATTCCAAAATGAAATCAATATCATGATGTTTGATCTATGAATTTCTAGAAATAAAAGGAAATACTGTGAACTATACCGATGTTTGAGAACTCCACTTCATTTTTTTTTACTTCTTTTTTTTTACCTCCAGACATCAAATCAGTATGTGAGGAATGAGAGGAAGAGCATTTTTTTGTATGGTGTCTTGGAGCATGATTTTTCCTACGCAGCTTTCAGGTGAGGGTTTGAATGATGAGGCTTTACACGTCTCCAATGCTGTCAGAGGCATTCTCTGGTGGATCGTGTCACGTTGCTCAATCGATAATATGCCTTTATAATTGGTCACCTAGAAATATGATCAAGGAGCTCCCACACGCTTCTCATTCATTCGACCCTGTTCTATGGTGGTATGGAAGGGGAGTGGTTATTGAGAAATCTTTGATGGGGTGGTCAGCAGTTCAAGATGTGACTAATCACTGATTATAAAGGGGTCAAGTAACCTTTCATAGGAACCGATGAAATGATAAATTTCAAAGAGCAATAACATGTAGGCACTTTTAAGTTTCTTTTTTTCTTGAAAGATTTTCACGAAAAAAAGAGAAAACTCAATGAAACAGAGATCAAATCTCATTGCCATTCTGAATCACTGATGTTAACAATTTATTTTGAACATTCTAAAGTTATTAAGACAAAAATCAAATGAAATATGAAAATTGCAAATATTGTTCATAATTGATTTAATAATTAATATTTTATCAATGTAAATGTAGCTGAAGCAGGTATATAATTTAATTGTAGTATCAATGCAATGTAGTTATGAAAAACTGAATGAGCAAGCTATTCATCTTCCATGTAAGAAGGACATCCCAGAGTATCAAATTTGCAATAAAAATAAACACAAATACAATATCACATAACAGGTGAAAAGGGCAAAATAATTATGGTACATATGGATACAAAAGTATCCATATGTACCTTGATTTGAAATGGACATGGGCTTGGCATCTAGATGTACATGTATAAGGGCACAGAATGAAAAATATGTACCAAGTGATTGGAAAAGAGCCGAGAGCCACATACATTGATAGAAGGGTGATATCATACAAGACTGACCAAAAACAGTCAGAGACCTGGGGTTTTCTACAACAAAAACAAAACAAAAGTGTGACAAAAAAATCACACATATGACTTCTCTCTCAGTTGAGTTTCAGTTCCATATAATACAAAATGCATGACTCCAACAGTCAAATTAGACTCAGTGGAAGAATGAAAGTCATACCTAATACCTCGGTCATGCACATTTGCTCTACAGCGGCTGTATGGCGAGTTGGAAACACTTGTTTAAACTTTTTTTCGTACCAGCTTCATATAGGTGGTTTGAATTAAAATTAATAAAATGGCTGTTTTCAACTCACTGTATGGCCGCCGTATGACCGAGGTATAACTCTTTATGAAACAACACCCATCAAATACAAGTATCATCAAGAAAGCAACACATATTGGATCCATCCTTGGATGAATGGAGCTTAGTGAGGCTGATTGAGACATTGGGTGCATACACGATCCAAGTAGAAAATCAGCATCATAATGCGCATATTGACAAATACCCATCCATTCATTTCTATTTATAAGCCTGTTCACGGTTGTAAAAAAAGGGTTATTTGAGATAAACCATGAAGGTGGCTTTCAAATTCACTGACATAGGCATTTGTGATTTGATGACTATTCATGTATTCCTTTCAAAATATTAATTTTATCACATCTAAGCTGAAGAGTAATAGAGCCTTCACAATCACTGGTATTTGACAGTAGCCTAAACAATAGTCAAATGTGCCAAAGTCAGACAATAAAACAGATATTTTCAAACTTTATCCCCCAGCTTTATCCCTGATGTACTATTCTAGTCATCTGGTCTATACAATGCCTTTTGTTCTTAGATCTTAGAATTTGAATACTCAACTTGTAAAGCTTACGCAACATCTACATTTGAAAATGATAGTGCTTATCCTAATGAAAAATCACAAAGGTCATTTGAGAAAAGTTGATCATGAGCTAACCGTGAACTGGCTTATTCTCTTCATATGCTCTTTTTGATAAAATACTTATATTCCACCCACATTGCAGTAAATATCTTTCATTTAATCTATTCATCCATTCATAGCAAAAGATCAAATTATGAATTCAAATGCATTCAATTGATAGTCCATCAATTCTAGATCTGGAACTGCCACTCTCTCACCCACCACTCACCCACTAACTTGTTCGCTCCATCACTCACCCACTCATATACCCATTCATTCAATCAATCAATCCATCTACAAGACAATCTAGTCTTTAGACCCCAAGCACCTTAAGGCCTGGTCACACCGCCCAAGCGTTGTTGGAGCGGTCGTGGAGCGGTAGGGAGAGAGGGTCGAATTTCCCTCACAAAATTGGGAAAAAAATAAAAACAATCGAAATTGAAAATGGTGAACGGTAGCGAGGATTTTTTTTCTCCGCTCCACAACCGCTCCGACAACGCTCGGGCGGTGTGACCACGCCTTTAAAGAAGGCACCAAGTGATCTATTAAGCTATCACAGTGGCTCACAGAACCACCTTGTGCCCTAACTACAGCTGGTACATAAAAGGAATGAGATGAAACTCGGTCAAAATATGCATGGTATTATGCTAAAAAATCAAGAAGATAACTGAACTAGAAGTACATGTTGGTGTGACTCGATGGATTGCTCTAATTTTCCTTTAGAGTACAGATTGTCTCTGAAACATCTGGGTTCCTAAAACCTTATTGAGTCTAGTTATCACCTCATTGTGTACTGTGGCCTTTGTGATTAGGTGACAGAACTAGACTTATTCAGGTTAAAAAACACATCAAAAACTTTCAAGACATCTGCTATTAAAATGGCAATGAAATTATACATGTTTACCACACTGCATGTGACGACAATACCTCATTTTAAACATTACTCAGGATGCGATTGTGATGCCAAAAGCTTCAAAGCTTCTCTGAGCTACCATGATCATCAACTTCTCACATGTATATGTTTGGAGCTGGCAGAACTGTCTGGGTGGTCAGAGCATTGTTCACTGAAGAAAACTCTGGCCCGGTTCCACAATGGTATGTGATCAATGACAAAGTCCAAACAATGATTTTTCATTGGTTACTGCTCACTCTTGTGAACGAAGTGTGCATGTCTATCAATCGTCTTGTTTGGCTTTTTCAATTTGTGTGATTGATCTCATCGTTTGAGTGTAACAGTACGCACATCAAGACTTCAACAGGTTTGAAGACACCATAGTTCGATGAAACCAAATGGAAATGTGACTTACCTTTCGCTATCTATGGAGACTAAGGGTTGTTCACTTGGTTCTCTATCTAAGGCTGAAGCTTTCCATGGTACTGCCAATCTTTCTCTTGTTACTAGTATTGAACGCCTCGGCTGAGATTCCACCGGCGATGGTGAGTTGAGCGGTCTGTGGTGTGGGTTCCGAACAGCTTCTCGCTGTTTTTCTGTCAAATTTTCATAGTGAAAATAAAAAGATTTATAGTAAAAATTTGCAGCATTTTGCATCATTTCATATTACAATGATATACACTGTAAAAGGCACTGCCAAATAATTGTGTAAATTTAAAATTGATTTGTTTTGTGAGTGAAACAAAATATACTATGAACATACAAATTAAGAGTACTGTGTGTTTGTATCTTTATATTAAAGCAAGAAAATATCCTTTGAATGGTTCACAACAGTATGGCATATTTTATATAGAAGAAATATACATTTTTTAGTTCTTGAAACAAGTGGACAAAAACAAAATTAACAAAAAGTCCTATGGAACTTCACTGCTTTGAAAAAACATCAAGAAAGATTTGAGAAGAAAAGAGGCAGTGAGGGTGACAGGTGTACAATAAACAGGAGAGTAGGCCTACTGAATGTAATATGATATTGTGTAATACTGATCTTAATGTGTTCATATCTCTCTTAGATAAACATGACTGTGTACTACAATTTCAACCTCACAATGCTGGTTGCTACAATTACAGGCAGTTAATAATTATCTTCTGTGTTTGGGGATCTCTGCTTATCCACTCACTCATAAAGAGAGTAAATTAAGCAGTGTGAGTTCAGAATAAATTTAGGGTGAAAATAAGAACTTGCTGTCTCATCTTAAGAGTTTCGTTACCTGCAGGTGATCACCAAAGTCACTCCAAACTGAGTGAAAAACACTTTCACTCAAAATTCACTCTGCATTTGCAACAACAAAAAGTGACTATTTCCACTCCTCAAACCTTCACATCTCAGATCTTCCACAATATTACGGGGAAACCATCAAAGCCTGTGTTTTGAATAACTAAGAAATATACATTGTACTGTATATATGCTTGTATAAAAGAAATATGAGAAGTGATTAAAAAGATGCAAAATGACAGGTGTTGTGATTTGCGGTAACCTCTAGGACCAGCAAACCCTCATTGTCACTATTCAGAGAGTGATCAAAAGGCAAAAGCTGTCCAAAGATTGAAGTATTGCAGATTCATTATAAAATACTATACAATTCTACATGACATTCATAATCAAAAGGAAAAGGTGTTACCTTTAAAACTGAACCATACATGTAATTCTAAAAGTGCTATAATTTGATAATGAAATAAAAGAGAATATTCTGTTTCTTTCCACATCTTGAGTATTTCCTGCCAAACTGTTGACTCTTTGAACTTGCTTGCCGTCCTTAAAGAAATAACCTCTATCTACACCACCCACATAATACATCAACTAGTCAAAACACAACACAACATAAACACCTATCCATTCCATGTGTATCTTGAAGACATGTCTGTATAAAGAAAGAGGAAGTGAAATTCATGGCCTTGGGTGGATATTAGGGTAGGATTAAACCTTGATTGCTTGGCAACAAGAATAAAGGAGCAAGATCTCACTGGAAATATAGAAATGAAACTATATTTCTTAGCAAGCTATATCAAGTATCAAGCTGATTTTTAAAATCAATTTGATGCACAATTTGCTCATGAATGCTGCATCTTGTTTAAAACCATTGGTTTACTACTACTAGATAATGTTTTGATAATTTTTTCACATTACAAGTAAAATGTCACTTGTAAAGCATTTATTAACCACATTCCATAAATACTCAATCTTACTTCTCTGTGTTACTTCTATGGATGGGTTCTTTCATACCCATGTTATCACAAAAATACCTGGAAATTATTTTTAAAAAAACTATTCAGAATACAAAATACCCGATTATTTTGTGCATTCACAGCAACAGGAACCAGACTGAAGTTCCTGCGAGCCAGCTGAAACACTCTAATTTCTTTCCTTTTTTTGCCTCACATCATAAGTTCTTACATTTTGAGGTTTCACCTAAAAACAAAATCCATCCACCTTACCCTTGTGTAAGTCCCTACATGGTTAAAATACCCATGATTTTACACAAAAAAAAGAGATTTTGCAGAAAGCAATAACAGAATCATTCTGTAAATTCATAAAACAGGAATTTTTCTGCAATTTAACAGAACAGGTCTGTTTAAAAAGGGGAAAAGGGTGTTTTATTCAAGGAAATTTGTAAGATTTCGTACACCACATATCAATTTCCTGTAAGATTATGCAATCTGGTAAGATTACAGGTGTTCTCGAGACTCTGCTGCAGGAACTTCATTTGAAAACATCTAATGCTGCATTTTATAGCTCCTTTTCCTGACAAAACTGGTCAGAGGAATACAGTACCATGCTGGTTGATCACTTTACTGTGTTAATGGGCAGTTAGACTGGTCACTGTCTGCTTAATGATCTTTAGAGTTTCATTTACATTTCAGAAGACATAATTTCCACATAAAAATACAGCTACGTGTGGTAGTTACTGTGGCAATTTGTGTTTCTACACAGAGAATAATGAATGAGCATTTGTTCATACTGAACTTTCAGGAAAAAAATTGTCCCTCATGTTTACATCTACATTCCATTATCACAAATCATCTGCTTTAATACTTCCATAATAATTTTATTTTGAGGTATAGATCTTTTTTTCCAAATTTAGATTACCAATCCTACTTTTCTTGAAATGGGAGATAAGTGCCTAAGTTATTGCCCCAAATGTTAATAGTGCATGCCATTTTCAAAGAAAATCCTATAGAAAACAGATTATTTGCTTGTCATAATGTAAGAAAGTTATTGTGTCCTAACGATTCCATACGTTGTCTGTTATTTGACAATCATGTCTCTCTTGTGTGTGTCATTCGGGGGAGTAAAAACTTTTTTTTCCATTTTTTTTCTTGTCAGGGATATCATTTTTAAAAAAGTTATTTTCTTACCCCTAGGTTCTTGCCCCAAACCTATTTATGAAATCCTTGACTGGCCCCTGTCACTAATGCCACACAGACAATACCTTCGTTTCATAATTGAATTCATCTTTTCTGGGGACAGCTGGAACGGGATGAGAGGGGTTAAAGACCAATCGATGAAAGAGCAAATAATGCTCGGGGCAAGAAGATAGAATCCGGTAGATAAGATTTACTATTCATGAGACTCGCTCTCAAGGGATAGATTTGCACACACTTCTACTTTAGATATGAATCTATTATGAACGAACACAAGTGGCAAGGGTCACTTAGGTCGCCTGGTGATTATGCTAATGGGGGCCTTTTGCTCATCTCATTAAACTTTTCGGTCATTTTCTGATGGCCCGTTTCCAGCCACGTACGTCATTTTCTGGAGAACACTTGACCAAGTTGATGATGTGAGATGCTATATGTAATCTCTAATCTCTACCCCGGGTCTTTATCTAAAAACAGCATGAAGACAGAAAACAATGTTGAATCCATTTCGAATTTGTAGGACTGCTGCAAAATCATTACACAATTTCCATGTGAATTCTGCACAAATGACCGCATAACTCTGGACTAACAACTTCCTGCTTCCACTGAATCACTCCTTCTCTTTCTATACAAGTTTTTCAGAAGATTGTAGAGGCGTTGACACATAAGATCTCAAGGTAACGAGAGAATGGTATAATCATCAATCTTCAGATTTCACTATCATACTTGTGGATTATGCCACACAGAATCATCAAAAATTTCTTCACCCGTCTTCTTTAATTTCCATACATCACATCCTTTTGATATTTCTATTCCAATGCACAAGCCCCTTTTTCCTACCCACTCAATCTTTGCCTTGTGAATCTATATTCGTCACCCACCAAATCTACCATTCTGCCATATCTTCCACAATAATCCTGTCTTGGCACCTTTTCTAACAAACCCTTACCCACTCACAGTTCCTTCAAAGAAATGCAGATTTCTTTGATATACCATGAATGGCTCTGATCCTGTTGATATTTCATCGGCTTCAACATCAGACAAGATAAATTTCGACACGAACCAGCCATGAGTGAGGCTCGTTGTAATCCCATCATCATCATCACGCCATGCAAAATTGATGCCTTCATTTTCAGCTCATGGCTTTGGCAGCATTATACACATGACAATGCAAGCCATTAAGTAAAGAGGTTTATGCCTCATGATGTATTGCTATGGAGCCAGGTACAGCATTGTGGTTTATAAGACCAAGACTAAATACTTCAACCAGTCATCTTCATTGTAAATTCAGCGAAGACTATAAAGGGTGATATCTCTTTTAAGTGAGAAGGGTATTTTCTCATATAACATACCACAAGACATTATTGCCTTTTACTCCCTAGTCAATATTACATGACAGGTGTTTAATATGAAAATTAATAACAATATTCAATATTTAATATTATTTTCATCATAAATAATAAGTATAATAATGAAAAAAAAAATTGTGATTCTATGCTGAGCAGCGGTGTTACAAGTGCATGTGCACATTTTTTTTTCAAATGCTCAGAATGACCTGAAATGTACTTAAGTTTAGTCATTGAGTAATTTTCAGAATTTAATTTCTTTATGCATGCCTATGAATGCAACATGACTTTGATAACATTACATGATCTGGGGCCCGTAACACAAAACTTAGCAATGATTGTAGACCATTTTTCTACGATTGATTCGATTGACTACACTGTACTATCAATCATGAAGATCAAGCATACGATCGATCTCTAACCTTTGTATTACGTAACCCAGATGACCCTTGAACTTAAGTTTATATATCAAATGCATTTAATGATTTGTTATATTGATGTGATCAACGATGTAATTATACAAAATGGTGCCTGGATTTATATTTATATTGATGAAACCACCCCCTCCCCCAATTTCAAAATCAGCAATATTTTATTCATGGATTTTTCCTTTAAAGAAACACACCCTTACACTCCAGCTTGCTAATGAGTTAGCAGTCAGTATGCAATATTGAAAGCCTCATTTTCATGATTACTGCTGCGTTCTTATTAAACAGGCATTGGAACCCATTAGGGGATGGCTTTTGTGGAAGAACAGTTCTTGAGATACCTAATGACTTCATGCCTTCCTTCTATATATGGAGTCTCATGCAAACTTGATTAGGTGATTGGAATATTAAGAACCATATTTTGAAAGTTTCTGTACAATGCATCTATATTCCACCTTGTATATGGCTTGTATGGACTCGAAGGCCCATTTCAATCCAGTCGTCTATGATTAGCCTGCAACCCGAATTGGGCAAATCATGTTGGCCAGTTATGGGCCTTTATAAATTATAGTACAAAGAATATCACACCAAAGATATACTAGTTGTACAATGTACAAGTAGGCCTACAATTTAATATGTGATTCTTGGATAAACCTATGTATATTAGTAGTAGTAAACGAAAAAACTGATTGCTGTCTAAATTTCTTGAAAAGATTCATGTGGGACATATTCCACTCAAATCTTAAATGAAATTTTTTATTCAATGAAGAGATTTTTCTCCCTTATCAAATCAAATTTGAAATTTAAAAAAATAGCACAATTGAATTCACAATTCATTGCAAAATTTGCATGTGCTTAGTACTGCTTACAACACTTCCTTATACAAATATCATGTATGTCATGTTATGTATCTTATTTCTGTTTTGTGTCACCAAAAGAAACTTGAAATTTTGAGAATGCAATATCACTGTTCATTTTCTAACAATTTTAAAGGTCAAGTCCACCTCAGAAAAATGTTGATTTGAATCAATAGAGAAAAATCAGACAAGCACAATGCTGAAGATTTCATCAAAATCGGATGTAAAATAAGAAAGTTATGACATTTCAAAGTTTCGCTTATTTTTAACAAAATAGTTATATGAACGAGCCAGTTACATCCAAATGAGAGAGTTGATGATGTCACTCACTCACTATTTCTTTTGTTTTTTATTGTTTGAATTATACAATATTTCAGTTTTTACGAATTTGACAATTAGGACCTCCTTGCCTGAAGCACAAAATGTTAAAATAATGGAATTCCACATGTTCAGGGAGGAATGAAACTTCATTTCACATGACAATCACAAGAAAATCAAAATATTTCATATTTCAAACAATAAAAAACAAAAGAAATAGTGAGTGGATGACATCATCGACTCTCTCGTTTGGATGTAGCTGGCTCGTTCATATAACTGTTTTTGTGAAATGAAGTGAAATTTTGAAATGTCATAACTTTATTTTACATCCAATTTTGATGAAATTTTCAGTGTTATGCTTGTTGAATTTTTCTCTTTCTATTCAAATCAAGTTTTTGTTGGGGTGGACTTGTCCTTTAACTAAATTTTTCTTGCTTTGGTATTTCTTCCTTCATCAAAATCAACTAGCTGTTTGGGTCGGACTTGGCCTTTAAATACATACTCCAAAGAAAGCATAAAAAGAGAAGGGTAGAGGCAATGGGTTAACAAAGTGCAGAAAGGAACTAGGAGACAAGGCAAGAGCGACAGAGAGATTAGAAAGAACAGTCCTTATCTTCTAGGTTACTGCTACAGCCCACGGCCGAAAACCCTTTTTTCTTCTGAGCCAAGCCAAGCCGCAGTACACGCAGACACCTACATCTCTTTTGCTTGAGAGAAAGTTCAATCAAACCCTGGGTGTGATTAGCAGCACAAAGTAAATTCATTATCTCCAGCAATCTGCACGATTGAGAGTGGATTGTTGCACCTCAGTTCACCCGGAAGGGTTTTATTTCATCAAATATCATTCAGGGGGCAAGTAATAATTCTCTCATTTGAACACAATCAGCCTTCGAAAAAAAGAAGGGAAAGAAAATCAGGGGGGTGTTTCACAAAGATTTAAGTATGACTTAAGTCGCACTTAAATACCGACGCGTACAAGATATGCAACGCGCGCTCTTGTTGATAGATACGCATTAGTGCGCGTCCTCTTGAGACGATCTGACCAATGCGGTCAAGCCTTTCATACCGTACGCAACCCGGTATTTAAGTGCGACTCTAAGTCATACTTAAATCTTTGTGAAACACCCCCCTGGAATGCATTTGATGATCTGGCGAGTAGTTTAACTGGCTTTTTTATTCTTGGGCATTGAATGAAGTAGGGGGGATGGCTATCTTTTTATTCATCATCCATGGGTGAAATAGAAAAATAAGCAATATTTTCAAACTTCGTATTTTTTATATACTTTTTTTCAAAATTGCAATATTTCAAAATTCATTGGAAATTACACATTTTTCTTTAATATTATGATATCAGCATGAATAGCTTTGTTAAGACTGAGATCAGTAGTCAATAATATGAAATATTTAGAAAAAACTCAATTGCTTTACGTAATGACATAGTTATCATAATTTGCAAAATCAAATATCCAAAAGCCTTTTTTACCAATTAGATCAAGTTCATGTTTACAAAGCCAATACACTCCTTATTTACAGAGCAAGTACATGAATTTGACCTTTTCAAACAACGTAAGTCCTTGGGAAAATTGATAAATAATTGAATATATATATTTAAAGAAAGCCCTCGATAATGTTTAATGAGATTATAAATGCAATAACCTTGATAATACAAAACTGATCCTTTTGGTCCTAAGAGTCTTTGCTAAAAAATTGCGGCTTCCGAGTTATTACATGTTGCCTCAGTGTAATGTAGCATGATGTATACCCAAGGAAATGATAATCATACTGGCTTACTGTTTGAACAAGCCCATAGACTGTTTGCAAATAGACTCTATTAGGGGAGGGGTAAACACACTTTCATTCAACCCTTCTATAAACTTTGAAATTGGTATTTTCAATATTTCTTATGCAAATAGATTTTTTTCTACATATGTGCAGGTAAGATTCATTCTTTCATTCAGAGATTAAAAAAAATGATATCTCATTTGCAGTGAATGATAATATACAAGTATAATGAAATGATCTTCAAATAAAATGGAAGATTTTCAATTTATTCAGAATACAATTAAGCCCATTTATAATTTTAAATACATTGATTTTGTTCTTTTACAAACTAACCTCATACCAAAAATTTATGGTAACTCACCTGCTATATAATTTTTTCTATTTTCATTATTCGGTATTGAAACTAATTTTGCTAATTTTGGCTAAACTAATATTTAGCCAAGCAAGATAAAACAAAATTAGGTGGGATGTCACAGCTAAGATACACACCTAAACTTTGCTTTAGGGTAATATTTAAATTCACTTGCTCACCCAAAGAACAACAACATGAATTAATGGATGTCCTCTCTGTGCGCTTATTTCCCCCCCCCCTCTCTCTCTCTCCCTCTTTTTCAATTCTTTCATTGTTTCCCTTTCTGTCCAGCCTCTTACTCTTAATTGTACAGCAGTAATTGAATACAGGGGAAAGTGAGCTAACGCATGCCTTCAAGACCCTTTTGGTCAGCCCGATACTTGCTAGCAAGCGTGGGAGGAATGACGTCATCGTGACACAACCACTCAGATGTTCTCATTGTTGATGTCTGAGAGCTGTTTGTTTCCATACCAAATATAACATATCCAAATAATATATTCATTTTTTCACCTCTCAGAGGATTTGCAGCTCAATTAAACCCACACAAAGTACATGCATCAGGAAAAATAGATGAGTACAGGTGAATGTGTAATCTTTCACTATAGGTTTTTTACAGAAAGTTAAAACAATGTGCTCTTTATCCTTGACAAGGAACTGTGTACCATTATAGCCCAAGGAAGCAAAACTGTAAAATAATTTGAAGTTAAAACCATTATTTTAAAAATCCACCCTGAAGTTCAAGGACAATTATCCCTGGCCACATATGGAACTTTAAATGAGGTTCATGGGTAGTAAATAAGGTTCAGCTTAAGTTCAATGGCTACTTTATATTTAGAATGTGATTGAGATGAGATCACGGATGAGTGAACATAATGAGATTATGATCACTTTCCGAGATAGAGGCATGAAAGTCAAATGAACTGAACTTGGAATTAGCATTGATTCATAAAAGAAAAACATACCTATATAAATTGTGATATTTTTTTTTCTTTACTACATGTAGTTAAATTTGCATAGCAATGGTTGTGATGATCCAGGGACCAAGATTCAAAACCAAGGTCAAGTCTCAAACTGGTAACTATGGCAAGACATAATTCCTCACTATGCATCTGGGGAACATTTCATCTGACAAGTACTGTTTTATCCGTCAGTTACCATAGCATCGATGCCTCTCAGCCAATCAGAATCAAGGAAAGATTGTCAGATCTGACAATTTGTTGGACAAAAATGTTGATGAAACGCTCCCCTGTTTTACCCCATAGTTACCATTGTAACAGTGCCTCTAAGCCAATCAAAAACAAGGAAAGTTGTCAGGTCTGACAACTTGTCTGGCAACAAATGTTGATCAAATGCTACCAAGATGTAGAGCCATCAGTTCTCTGGTATTACTTGAGCTACAGTCACAGCAATGAAACCCATTCCAAACTGACGGGTGGTATATTCCTATCACAATAGTGTAATTAGCTTTTGCTGATCAGAAATTGGTTGATTGTTGGTGTGACTAAAGCATTTAAAAATGAAAATCCATAATTTATTGTTCGAAATAGACATGAAATGAAATACTCCGAAAATTTGCTTTGCCCAAGTGATCGTGGGCCCGGCAGCCGCTGTGCAGCGCCAGATCGACGAGGCTCTATCCCTTTAATCGTTGAACGCCAAACAGGATAGCAGCAACTCCTAGCTTTTAACGTCTTTTGGTCTGACGCGGCTGGGGTTTGAACCCTGACCTCCCGGTTGTTAGATGGACGCTCTACCAACTGAGCCAACACACTGCAAGGTAGTCTCTCTTACCCCTTTCATAAACCTATCCTCCAATTAGCCGCCTGAGAGTAATGCGGATAATTCAACAAAATTGCGTTCATAAACTCTGAAAATAATCCACACTATTTTTACGAGCGCCCGTCCTGAAAAAGGAGGATAATCGTCATGGCAACCTCACACACCCCCACCGATGCGGTTGCGTTGGAAAAGGGTGACCTTGTGACCGCTCCATGGCAATTATCCGCAATACTTTCGAAATGCGTTCATAAGGTCAAAATCTGGTCCCGATGCTGCTATTATGCGGATAATAGCAGCATCAAAATAATGCGGATAACTCTGGTCCTCCTCCGATTTTACGACCAAATTATGCTGCTATTAGCCACATAATTGGGTTTATGAAAGGGGTATAAGTCATCTCCTTTTAATAGTGAGATGGCCTTTGCACTCACCATAATCCTTTTCCTCACATTATCAGTGGAATACCTTGCAGGAATTCCATATTTTTCCAAGCAATATTAACTGTCCCATGTATGCCTGTTTGTGTTACTTATCCTCAGAACTGTTGGTTTTCAGCTAATATTTCTTGATATTACAAAGATGAGTTGATTTCAATGTACCAGATCTAGATCTATGATAATATGGTGGTAATTAACCTTGATTTTAAAAGCTTTCTCATGAAATTAATTTTTTGCTGCGATTACTTACCTTTAACATTATGACTAAAATTTCAGAAATATGGTGAGAAAATTTGGCACAAGAGCAAACATTAATTAATCACAGGATGTGATGGTAGATCCTTCAAACAGAGTGTGTGTGATCTATAAGGCTATCCATGTACGATGCGATACACTTGTGACACAACCTCATATCTCAATAATTTTGTTTTTGTACAACATGTGCATGCACATTAATATACCAAGCAAAGCTTGCACTTAATTAATCTAGACGCTCTGAAAGAAAGATTTGAGCAAAACATAATGAATTGGTTTTTATGCTGCATCTTTTACACCTCTCACATGTTGTAGTCATTTCCCCGGGAGGGGCGGCACTTACACTGACGAGTGGATACCATGCGCGACCCAAAAAACACGTAAAACAGATGTCTTTTTCAGGATAGGGCATGTACGTAACGTGATAAGGTTGTCAAAAACACTAAAATAATGAAAAAGGAAAGGAATAATGAAAAAAGGAAAGCTACGTGTCTAGGGTCAAATTTGCTGGAATGATAAAACAAAATTAAAATGTATGTGTTTAGAGTCCGATTTGCACGAGGTGTGGAAGGTGGGCCGTACTAAACCAAATGGTGTGCAAAGGTAAAACCAACGGCCGACGGACCTGTGACATGACAATAAAATATCGCTGTACTTGTTTAGGGGTTCATTTCAGGGAATTCTTGCCAAGAGTATCATTTTGTTTCCAATCCTTGTTAAGGGTAGATTTTCACACGCCAATACTTTTTAAGAGGTGCATTTTCAGAATGTGGAAAATACGTGTTTAGGGTGCTTTTTGAGAGCCCATGGTCGCGCATGGTATCCATTCGTCAATGGAAGTGCCCCCCCCCCCCCGGGTCATTTTACAGGTTTTACTGCATCTAGCATCTATGGCCTAATGTTGAAAATACATTTTGTATTTTCTCATTCACACATCATGGCTTTAGGGAACAGGTCGAAAATATATAATGAACTCCCACTTTATCTTCGCAGACCCGACACACTCACTTTATTTAAAACTGGCCTTGATAAATGGATAGAAACCTTTGATCTGTAAACGTTTGATTGACAGGGGGGGGGGGAATTAAGGTTTAAAGTATCCTTAAGTACATGTTTAGGAATGGTTAGGATATATATATATATTTTTTTTTTTTTTTTTTTTTTGTAATTGTGTCTAATAATTATTTTGTTTACCACTCGCTTTTTTGTATTTTTTGTTTTTAATTAATAATATTTTAAATACGTGTTATCATTAATCTATTATCTTTTTTCATGTTACCTTGACTGGACCTCTAGGAAGAACAGAGCCATTATATCAATGGCTCTGAATAGAGTGATCCATCCGTATATTTTTATGTGCATGTTTATATATTTATATTTAATATCATATCTTGTGCAATGTATTTTATTGTGATTTTTATACGGTAAATAAAACCAAACCAAACCAAGGTCAACATACCAATTGTGCAATTTTTTATTCAACTTTCTGACCAATCAATCATCCCAATAAAAGTGAATTGAAACTAACATATAAAGCACCTATGACTGTTCAGCCCATGTTTTTAAACTTTGATTCAATACTCAACTATCACTATGTACGTATGGGTCTGTAAAAGGAGACTAACTGTGACAATGTACCCTTTTGCAATGATGAATCTGCTGCCCAATCTAGCTAAGCTTCCCAGTGTTTCCATGCCAACCGTATCACATTCAAAATTATCTATACATGAGACGGATAATATGCAATTATTGCGATATAGACCAGACAAAGTTGTGTGAAATAAAATTCAATTTGAATGAGATGCTGATTAGCTTCAAACAATAATTATTCTGATTTCTGTATGTGTCATGATAATTATCAAAATTCGGTGAGTCAAGCACATACTGTACACGTATGATCCCTTTGTAACTTATCTTTTTTATACTCTTTTTCTATCCCTTAAAGTCCTACAAGTATTTTTTTCTCTCTTATTCTCTCTCCTAGAGCTGTTCTCCTCTCCAGTACCTCCATCCTTCTCTCTCTCCCTCTCTTTGCTAATTTTCCCTAAAATGTTCAGGGGTAGATAAATAGCAAAGTGTAATTAGAATCGCATTAGTGCCCCAGACACAATGAATTGGCTTGGACATGCTGTACACACATATATCCTTTCCTACCACATGCATGCAAAGCACATCTAATCCTATTAATTTACAAACATGCTAATAAAGCAACAGGTACTGTATGCGTTGTCATTCCTCAGTGTGTAGTGATTAACAAGAATAATAAAAAAGAAATTGGATTCTTTAGTAGAAGCGTGGAATGCAAAAAAGAAAGATATTAAATACCATGAAATTCATTTATTTATTATTTATTGTAGAGGACCTAATATGAAATAAGATGACACTGACCCTCCACATCCATAAAAATCGACTGATAATGTGTATATTGAAATAATAAATGATAATTATATAGAAAAAAATCTAGAGTTTGGGTGTAAAACAAATATCAGATAGAGAAAGTAAATATCAAATTCAGGAGTAATCAAAGAGATTCTTAACTTAAATCTACATTTCAAGAACATGTACAGTATAAAGAATTAATTAATCTGCTCTAAAACACCAATCCAATATCACGTTTTGTACTAGTGTATAATCATTTCATTTCATTTATTTATTTATTTAAATACCACAGAGATTAAAAAAAAACATACGATCAGCTAACAAGCTGATTTTCAGCATGTCGGTATATAAATAAACAAACGAGTACACCACCAGTCAGCCCTCTGCAACCCACCACTGCACTATAAAAGCAGAGAACAACAGATCTAGTGGACCAAATTTATTGTTCCCCGCTTCCACAGCGCAGAAGTGAGCCAAAGACGGCGACTGGTAGTGTATTTACAAATCAAAGTATCATACAAATCAACAAACAATAAACATGAATAATATTTACAAAGTATGAGAATATTAAAAAAATCATGAATGACTATATTTCATGCATGGCATGCTGCAACGTACATTCCACATTTATTGACAAGAAACTGTCCAACCAAACATATGCGTTACACTGTACTTTGACTTTATCATCAGCGACCTGGCCATGAGCAGCATGCACCCATAAACAGGTGGCAATGAAGATTGAGTGTACTTCGTGATTTAATTATAAAAAAAACTGGATTGAAATCAAGTAGTATTCCTTGGAGCTAACAGTAATGGGAATTCATTAATTCAGCAGTAAGTCAAGAAATGAAATATGACTGGCGCTATGTAATTTGAGCCAGGTAGCCTTGACAGAGAAAAGTCTTGAAACTGCTACTGGAAATTGAATTGAATCTGGTACCAACAGCCCTTGAAACAAGAATTTAAAGTCCACTAGTTGTTTTGTCATCAGTATCTTCCTCTCTTCTACTCTCTCACTCCCTGTCTACCTCTTCTTTCCCCTCCTCCTCTTTTTCTTTCCTTCTTCCTTAATCTTTCTCCTTTTCCTCCTCCTTTTCTTCTATTCCTGATTCTCCATCTTTTCTCAAATTATGCACTTTTCTCAAATTCTCAAGATTTTCTTCATACTCTTTCCCTATCCAGCTATATAATTCTACTATTAGACATATTTCCATGTTTGGTCACTATCTATCTAACATGTACATGTACTATTACAGATATTTTTTACCAATATAAACTTCTTCTTGACCAGATCCACGACCCCCCTCCCCCCCGTTAAATAAATAAATCATTCGACATACATGTACATGCACTATGTAATACTAGTAGTGCTGTACAGGGAAATTGCCAAGTATATCCGACAATTCTTCAATTTTAACATGATCAAAGTAAAAGATTACTCCCCAAATCTGAGAATATGTAGTTGAAGGCTATATGATGCATATATTAAAGCTTAGATGATAAAATGAATATTAATTTAGAATTACTTGGTGCACTTTTGCAAGAAATAATATTCAAAATTTTGGATTTTGATATGTTACTCTGTTCATTCTTACAAACAGTTCTGAAATACATATTTTTTCTCGTTTAATTGTCATAGCTTTTCTTCATGCGCTGATTTGATAAGAGAGAAACAAATGATCTGTGTTTAATTTTATAAGCAATCATTACAAAAAATGTCCCTCTTTAGGTGAGCCTGAGGATATAAAAAAAATAGCTTGCACTTCGCGATCACATTAGCCAATGAAATATGTATTCTTTTCGTGAATTCCTACAAATAGTCCTTAAAATTTTCCCCTTTCAGGTAAAGTATATATCAAAAATTTCAGCTCACCCTTCGTACTTGCATTAAAAGCTTAGTTAGAATCGCATCGTGGGATTACTTCTCCCTAAAATGTCCCGATTTCATGTCTAAACATCAATCATTTTTAACTCGAGCCACAAGCTCGCATTGTTTATGCATTATGTTAATGGTTACAAAAAGTGCTTATAATATCAAGTCTTAAGATCTCAATAATGCTTTGTGCTCACATTCAATGTTTAGTTAGATACGCATCATGTTTGTGATTAAAAAAAAAATCAGAATATTCCATAATGTCTTAATATTCGCACTTGTATTGACGTTGTTTTATTTCGACTGGTTGTGTTTTTACTATAAAGTGTAGTACGTATAATACACTTTGAAAGGGGCGCGATTTTAGCACTTGCCCCCGGCGCCATTTGTCATCGATACACCACTGCAAATATAGCACTCATGCCTTATTTTTGATACTCTCCATTCATTGCAAAAAACCTTTGAGCCCGTCAAAACACATGCCACTATATGTCTATAATAAAATAATAGACTGGAGCATTTTAGTCTGGTGATGTGATCAGGTTTTCCGACTCTAGCCTTGGAAACAGTCTTCGCTTCTAAATCCAAGCCAAGGCATAGTTTCCTTCAGCAAGAAATTGATCCACATTGTGCTGCACTCAACCCAGGTGAGATGACTGGGTATCCAACAGAGAAATTCCTTAAATGCACCATGCACCTCAAACAGCAGCTAGAGCTAAAGCTGGGTAACATCTAATGCACCACTGAATATGAAACTACACGATCGGCACTTTATAAATGATTTTTTTTTGTGCTGCACTCAACTCAAGTGAAATGACTGGGTACCCGACAGAGAAATTCCTTAAATGCACCATGCACCTCAAACAGCAGCTAGAGCTAATGCTAGGGTAACATCTAATGCGCCACTGAATAGGAAACTAGAAAATCAGCACTTTATAAATGATTTTTTTGTATGTTTTGTAAATCACCTCTTTACTGATAAATCATGTATCATATTAAAACAAAGGCAATAACTCCAGGATATTGGTTCTTAATGAACAAGATACAGGGTTACATACAGTTTAGATGTGAACGTTAGAGTGTAACAAATAGATGCATGTAACCAAAATATTTAAATAACAAAAATAATGATAGTTGGTATGCACATTTTGAAAAGAAAATTGAGTAATATACTAATAATTCATTGCATAATGAATAAGTTAAACATTTATTTCAATATCAATATTTTCATTGTTAATGTTACTCACCAAGTTTAACTTGCAATGAAGATGGCTTCCTAAGGTTTTTAATGGAATGTCTACTAGAGGGTGAGCTGGTTATATCCACATGGGTTGTCATCCTTTCTGTCTCCAGCATCTAAAACAAACAAGAGATTTGAAATGATTTTACTGACTCCTCATGCCATGTCATGGATAACGGTTTCTTTACTACTTGATACAAGAGATACACTACCGTACTTAAATATCTATGAAAAATTAAATTTGCAACACTTCCCTCCATGTATGTCACTACATATACTTAAATTATTTAATTGTATTGATCTGATCCACTCATTTTAAGTATTGATACTACTGTACATTTTACACACTGTATTCTACTTTTCTTAATGCATAATGAAATTATTTCAACAAGACTGATCTCACATCCTGAATTACAAAAAGACTTCTTGTCAATAATAATTGATGACCTACAGTTTAATATGAAAGTGACTGGTTTAGTATAACCAGTGCATGAAAGTAGAGCTTCACTGCATTCTGTTTATACTACGCATATTTTATGTTGATCACTATAATCACAAGGTACATGTACATGCAGGTTCCAAATTAGTAAACACAATTAGAGAATTTCATAGCAATCCTTAGCAGTTCAGCTGGATGCAAAATCATGTAACACTTTCAGTAAATAACTAAAGTGTACATGCACTAGGGCTGATATCGATAACCTCTTTATCGCTAATCTTGTCGATAATTGCGTGTTTTTTGGGGGGTGGGGGCATGACAGTGATTATTCGCGAATGCAAAAAAGTGAAAAAACGGATGGAATTCATGGAAGTGGCCTTTTGAAAGTGGCTTTTCAAATGGAAAATGTATTTTTCCTCAAAAATGCACAGAACAGCAACAGAAATTACTCCAAAATCTCAACAAAATACAAATATTTACTGGCCAAAAAACAAGATCTCCTATAATCATGACAATCAAAACATCGAACTGCATTCGACTCCATTTTTAGCAAAGTACCAACACAGGAGGCAGAACATGGCCATGTGTTGCTGCCCTCTATGTTCGAAGATGTACATCACAATATCAAAATGGCGGATAGGCGAAAGACATTAACTGCTCAGAACGATGTCCAAAAGCCCCAAAATAATCGATAAAACTTCATCCAAACCTAAAATAATGCTAATTATGTGAAAGGTGAAGATAGATTTATGCTACATATCGTCGCACGCACCACGAACCGTCCTCTCTGCGCACTTCGACGCGAAAGTTAGTTTGGCAGAATACGCATTTAAAGAAAAGCTTTTTTTAAAACCAGCAATAAGTGCACCTACAAGGAGAGCAAATTATTTACCTGCATCCTCGTTCAATAGTTCAGGTTCCAAAGTTTCATCCCATATCTTTATATTTTCTTGAAGTTAATTATCTACGCCACAGTGGGCATCGTAACAAAGAGGACGGTTCGTGGAATAGATACAGTGCGCGATATGCACTGTATCTATTCCACGACCCGTCCTCTCTGCATCAAAGTGCACAGAGAGGACAGTTCGTGGTGCGTGCGACGATATGTTCAAGGATGTTATGTAATCATTTACATCCGATGAATGAGGTTTTTAAAGCATTCTTGGTACAGTGGCAGATACATGTTCGAATTCTGACCAACGCGAGTATTGTGTCATTGCTATACAATGCATAAAAAATGCCTAGGCCCTATTGATTATGTTGTTTTGTTGACAGATAAGTGATGTGATAGATAAGTCTAAGAACTACCGGTAAGTCAAAAAAATTTATACAAGTTTATACAGCCACGCCCTTTGAAGAACAAATTTACCAATCAAAATCTCTTAACAGTTACAATATCCCACCTGTTTGATCTGTACTGAATTATTCTTAAAGTCAAAACTGATAATATAAAAAAATAAACTGATAGTTGTAAAGGAGTTAGTTCGAACATTTTTGACAAAAATGGCTGTTAATTTAAAGTCCAAATCGATTTTATTCAAGAAACAAACATATATCTAAGGGCTACAAATGTACCCATAAAATTCTTTGACTCTATGATAGTTACTGAAAAATCCACCTTGAACAAGACCATCTCAAGTGTTCCAACTTACCCCATATACGTGGTAAGTTGGAACATATGGGGTAAGTAAAGTTGGAAAATGGTATGGGGTAAGTTGGAACACTGCATGGTCAATTAAAGAATTATATTAAAACTAGTACACGGTTTTAGCTTATTTGCTTATTTTTCTTTTTTTGAACTTTGAAAAATATTAAAGGTGAGTATTCTTATTTGTTGAACTTAATGATTTCTATTACACTTGATATACAGCCACTCACGGAAGCCCACAGTGTAGTAGAATTCTGCATATTATTTTGTGTGCATTTGATTTTACAAGCAATTAAGTGTATCAGCAAATTCCATGTACTTCTGCACTAAATTTACATATTGATCGAATGTATTTTTTTAACAGCAACTCAGTAACAAAATGGATATGGAAGCTGACACTGTATATGAAATATAAATAGTGGCTTTCATGAAAAATATATGATGCCAAAATCTTAGGTAGGGGCAAGGTTGGGGATGATTACAGCCTAGGAACACACACCTTTAACTGTACTTTGAACTATTCATCTATACCATACAATAACAGAACTGAAGAATGAAAAGGTAAATTATGCAAAGAACTATTAAATGAACATCGTTGTCAAACATGAGATACAAAGTGTGGTACCATACCCAATAAAATGCACCTAGCATGTAGAACAAAAATACCTTGGGTAATTATTTTGGCAACTTATCACTAAATATATTGCAGTTACATGTAAGATTTTAAACCAACACATTTGCTATTCCAAATATCCCCTTCAATTTTGTTCCAACTAACCCCAGAGGCCAGTGTGACATTTACAAGCTTACAGCACAAAAAAGTACTTCTCCATGGCATATCAAGGCATATCAATAATCTTATTTTGTAGCTTGGTACGAGTGTCTATCATACTCCCGATCTGGCCAACTTGATCTATAAACTTCTCTGAAATACTAAAACATTTCTGAAAGAAAAAATATTACTCAGCAGGTGAAAAAACAAACATTCCTTTCTAACTGCACCAGGCTTGTTGCACATGTGTTGTCTGTAAGCCTGAGTCATATCGATTATTTTGAAAACCGGTGTTCGACAGCTCTAATTCGATCGAACATCGATGCATCGAATATTGAAGGCGGGGAAAATTTAGTCTTGTTTTTGCGTCGATGCGATGCGCTTTGCATATTGCACTACGCACTGACGATATGCGCTGGCGTTGGCCGGGTGAGCGTTGCACAAGCAGATGACAGAGCAAAGTTCGTTTGTATTTTCCATGATCACAAAACACACAAAAAAGGCCGGGGACCAAAGCAGAATTCTTCCCAAAATATCTTCAACAATGATATTTGCAGATGACAACATATAAGTTTAAAATGAAACAATAATAAAGACATGAATCACGCAGAGTCGATCCGAATGATTTTCGGTCGACTAGCATTCGCAGTCCATTCACCAGCCCCGTCCGCAGCTCCGTACATTCACTCTCCCGAAACGACAGGCGTGCTTGACGTCAGCGCCAGCAAACAATTGCAATCAACGGAGAGCGCTGTAACTTGCCTGAGATTGTGTAGTTGGATCCAAAATGAGCTCCAAATAAATTTATTGGAATAAATACGTAATTTTCTCTGGATGGTCATTTGAATTGCTATTCAATGCTGATATAACGATTGTGAGGAAAGATTGTGGAGTATGAGTTATGACGATGTTCGAGAATTAATCCTGATAATGACAATCCAGTTTTTAGACGCAATTAAGCATGCGATCAAAATAAATACGAATGTTTCGAATCGAGCCCTAAATTCATCTAAATTATTACGATTTAACAAGATTTTATGGTCATACTAAGAATATTGACGATGTCAGCAAAGTATGTTATGTTCATATGGAAGAAATAATACTGGGATTATTTCTATTGTTATTCCATCTCTGGACGTCTCCTCCAAGCTCCGAGAAAATAAGCACAATGCGCATGCGTGTTTGATGACGTATGACATATTTTCCCATTCATGAAATCAGAGCCCAAAGTTGGGCACAAACTAGCTTCAAATTGATGGGAAAAAATATCAAACGCAATTTTCTCTGTTTTGTCATGTAAAATGTTATTATATGGTGATATTACGAACTTGAACAGAGTTTTTGCATGTAGACAATGTTCGAGAATCAATCCTGACGTGATGATTATATTTTTTAGACAAGTGCACTTGCTCGACTCAAGAAGTCAAGTCGATCGTCATGAGATGTCCGCCATTGAAAATTGAAACGAAATACAAACGTTTCACATCAAGCTCTAAATTCATATTAATGATTATCATATGCAAATTATTGTTAAATATTATGATGAAATAATGTTCTATGGTCATGATTTTAATATTGTTCATGAAAGCAAGATTTATTTTACGTTGATCGCGTCAATTTCCGGCCATTTTCTGGTTTGATTAAAGAACAGTACTGTGCATGCACGATCGATGGCCACGACTTCCATTCATGAATTCATCGTGCATAAATTATCTCGGCACGAGCAGACGAGTAAGACTCGAACTACGATTAAGTTAACTATGATCGAAATGAACTTCAAATCAATGGTGAATAGCATCATAATTACTTATTCGGTTTCATTTTGGGGGCAATAGAAATCAAGTAAGTAGTAGTAAAGTTGGACATTACTGATATTTTGATGATTGATTGTGTAAACCAAACGAATCGGCCGGCCGACGTATTTTTTTTTTTTTTCGATGCACCGATTTTGCAAAATCTGCACCGTGTTCGATGACATCGATCGAACACCGATTTTAAAATCGATTCGACTCAGGCTTAGTTGTCTGTAATATGGTGGATGGCTGTTGCTAGTGGCAATAATCGAGGGCAGAATCGCATACATTTATTTATAGGTATTAAAGAAAATCATAATTCAACTTACCCCGCGTTCCAACTAACCCCAACCTCCCCTATTTTGTAATTTAAAGAGAAAGAGTTTCAAGATGTGTATTCATAAATCATATTGGACAGTTTTTTGTGTTAACAATTTGTACTGTTTCCACTGATCCCCCTCCTACTCACTTTTCTTCAATCTTATGAAATTTAAAAGAATATAATATCATTTACGCCCACAACAAGGTATGTTATAAGGTATTATCATAATAGTGACAATTGTAATATTCATAATTCTATTTTCATCAACTTTCAGGTTTTGTAATGATCATTACCCTTTGATTGTCTTGTACTTGTAGGTTTGAACAAGAATTACTCTCAATTTTTTTTTAATGGTGAGGACATAAACCTTCAAGACAATTCTTTGATGTCTCAAAATATACACCTATGGAGAACCAGGAAAGTATGTCTTCAATGGTTTAAAGTACAATGTGAGTGAACATTTGAAAGAGATCTCTTGATGTGAGAAAATATATTTCTATTAACCTATCAAAAAATCAACTTCTCCAAACTCTTTCACTAAATTTCTTCAAGTTCAGGTTTAAAAGGAACTAAAAGCCATGATTTATTCATCTTGTTTCAAGTTCCCTTTAATCATAATTAATTATTACTTATCAGTTTGATTTTGTGTATTATTAAGAATGCACTATCTTTAGTATAATACACTAGTTGTGCTCGTTTCCACAGCCCACAGGTGCCACACCCTCCTTTTTTTTCTAGGTAAAAAAAATATTAAAAAATAAACACCTTATTTTTGCAACTGGACGTACATGATCAAGAAAAAAAAATACTTCTTGCAATTCATAATGGTTCATACTCATAGATAAGTAAACAATTGAGAGAACTGGCATTAAGACACTGCAACACACAAAATGCAATCCGGCGGCAGTAAATAAAACGAACAGCGATATCCGTGCCCCGGCATACATCACTTGAAATGGTATTCCAAAAACAATACACACAAATCTAGCAATGGGTCCAAGCTGGAAAATAAATGAAAATTACCATATGATTCCAAAGTGAAAGAATAATCGCGTGAATAAAAGCTAATGATCCCGTTCAAGAGAAACACCTTACCCGTGTGTGTTCGTTGACTGATGTTGCATACCCACTGTCTGTTTCGTCATCTTCCATGCTTGCTCCGTGGTGAGGGACAATTTTTTTCCAGTCCAAGATAAATTAGATGGAGATCACCATGAATTGGGAAATTGTCTGCATCAGCTGCTGGCGATTTGGTCATGCGCCATCTCGCGGTAAATGGCTATATAACTTTTCCGTTGTTTTATTTTCCACTTCAATTTCGATTTCATTTTTCAATTACATAGTGAGTATATAATCACATTTGAATTATACACAAAAATTGATAACATTAAATATTACATTAGACAATTATCATTTTGAAATAAAAAATAATTGAAACATCAGGAAATTAATTATTTTGATCGAGTTTGGAGTAGGACCATATTGCTTTGTTATTATTTTGTCCGATGTTGGAAATGATCATTCTTTATTTCCTGCAAGGGATTTTTTAAAGGCATGATAAGAGATAAGATAATGGGTTTGCACGGGCGAAAATCCAGGGAGTGGGGCGCCTGTCCCCCCCCCCCACTTTTTGGAGGGGTGGGGATGGCATGTACAATCATCCCCCTCCCACTTTTCAAGACGGCTTTTAATTGTTTTTTTTTTTTTCAATGAAAGGTTAATACTACTGCTAAGGGTGATTCATCTTTAAATGCAGTCAAAGTGCTTAAATTGGCCTATTTTTTTTCATTCTAAGTACGAAAATTTTTCCTACACATCACTTAAAAGAGGTTTTCGACACCATTCTTTCTCTCACCTACTGAAAATTTGCTCGTTCCCTATGCTCAATCGCCGCATTTAAATACACTCTGTAAAAAAGCGATTTTGGTCAACGTCTTCCAACTAGGGGCCTACTGATAATTTGCTTGCTCGCTTCGCTCGCATTTGGATATTAACTGCAGTTCAGAACCTTTATCACTACAATATAGCTATTGGAAAAACATTGTGAGAGGCCTTTAACTGAAAGATGAAAGTATCATGCACATGGTTATATACCCCCGTATACATAGCCCTTGGTGTGGGGGTGTCACCAAAGTTTTGAATTTTCAGGTGAATATCACCCCCCCCCCCCACTGCTTGGACTGGATTCATGCCAGTGTGGCCTTGACAATCTCGAGGGAGAGTTTGTTTGGCTTTATCATGTTTACTGGTTTTTAAGTGGAATAATAAACACAACGCATAGTGCACTCTTACATCCAAAATTATTTTCTTCTTCTCTAGATCGGTAAATCAATTAGCATTGTTTAAAATTGAATTATAAGACAATTCGTTTAAGTAGTTACACATTTCACATTTTATAAAATAATATATGAAGGCTAACATAATGACACGGGTTTCCGGTTTTCAGGTGTTACCAATTGCCTTTTCTCGTATAAGTGCCAATTTTTAACAAAAATGTCCCCCTCTGATCTCGGGGAGGGGGGGGTGACCTAATAGAGACATTAGGCATTCATGAAGAGCAGACATTCTCACCAATTCACTAATGCGAACGTTGACTGGAAATGTTTTATATTCAGACCTTAAAAGGGGTAGTCATGAAAAAGAAGCATATGTCACTTTATAAAATATAATCAAAGCTCGAAGTGCGAGGAAATATAATGGGTGTACTTGTAAACGAAATGCTTCAGTAGTACCAATTCACTTGAGAGGATTATTTATCTCATTAAACACACAATGTGCGAGCAACCTGAGTGATGAACAAAATTTAATATAGGCCCTAAGGAAAATATGTTTCATTTAACTGGAAAAAAAGTCATTTCGGGATAATGAAACAGGTATGGAATTCAACAATTCAAGTGATGAAAATAATAAGCTGCAAGGGGAGATCGAAGAGAAGCCGCAAAGAAGAGAAAAGAAGCCGAAGAGAAGCCGCAAAGAAGAGAAGAGAAGAGGAGAGAAGTGAAGAGAAGAGAAGGAATAAAAAAGAAAGGTGATATTATTTTACGACTGTATTATGTTGCATGGCCACCATTTTGCCTAAACGCAATAAAATTTGAAACACTTCTGACTTGTGTGCGACTGCATACTTATATTCAGACTTTCTTTGACTTATCATGACCCCTTAGGTAGATGGGAATTAATTTAATATTACATCATACAATAACTGTAAAGTACTAGCATTATAATGTCATGAAACCTATAAAAACCTTAAATGATATTTTAAGTGTTTTTTTGTCGATGTATCCATTTTTAATTATGTTGGTGTAAAAATTTAATGCCCGGCAGAATGAAATTCGCCGACTGAGAAGTAATCGTTCATATGCTAGCAGCTTCTGCATACATCGTGAAGATTTTTTTTTTTACTAAAATGCCATTTTCTCTAAAAAAATAAAAATATTGTACCTTTAGTGTATCCAAATATTTGTGTATTTTATAAGGATTTTATACTCACATAAGATATGGGACAACCGCTCGTTTACGACGTCACAAATCTAAAACTTCAATTTACAATAACTTTTCTCAATTTTAATGAAGTTTTCTGAAACCTTCACCAATATTTATTATTAATATAATTTTTTATCATTATTTATTAATTTTTATTTATAATAAACATAATTATGTATTGCTTGTCTGGGTCACGGTGAACAGCATAATATTGTCCTCCAATTTCTAAACGGTAGCATTATTTTTAATTTACAAAATTTAGAAAAACTTACCAAATATCCTCTACAGTTAGGGGCAGGGGCGTCGATCCATTTTTCAGATTGGGGGGGCAAAATCATTAATGTTCCAAAGGCGCTCGATCGTACAAAACACCCACCCACACACCACACACACACACACACACACACACATATATATATATATATATATATATATATATATATATATATGTGTGTATACATATATATGACTCATGAGTCCCAGACACGTATCTCACGAACAAATTAATGCGAGCGCGAAGCGCGAGCTGATTTTTTTTTTTAGTACACTGACAGGAAAAGCGTGCCTGTTTAGGACTGTTTGTAGTAACTCATGAGGAGGATACATATCTCACTACACAGATAGCACGAGTGCCGAGAGTGAGAGAGTGAAATTTCCTTATATTCTGACCTGAAAACTTGATATTCTGAGCATTTTTGGTACCAATGATAAGATTTGTATCTAAAAGAACAATAGATGCGAAGCGCGAGCTGAAAATTTTGATATTTCGATCTGAAAAAATGACAGTTTAGTGGACGTTTTTGATGAAGAACAAGATATATATCCAAGAAAAGATGATTGCAAATCGAAGCAGGAGTTCTTTTGAGGCTTAGAACTGAAAGTGGGACATTTACATTCACCTATTTAATCATGAAAAGTATGGGTTTTTGCTACAGAAATGATGCGAGCGCGAAGCGCGAGCTGAAAATTTGTATAATCCAATCTGAAAAGCGGACATTTTGAGCATGATTTTAAATAAAGAACGAGTTGTGTATCACCATCTTGCTTGCTGAACATTACAATCTTGTTTTTTTTAATGCATATCCGGAATTATTGGGGGGGGGGCAAAATAATATGTTTGCCCCCAAATATTTTCATTGGTGGGGCGATCGCCCCCCCCCCCTGCCCCCCCCCCCCCAGGATCGACGCCTCTGGTTAGAGGGTGAATGAGATTATACATCCTTACAGTGTTGGAATTAATTGTCCGGAAACGATATCTTTCATTTTCAAAAACTGGTTTTTATTACAAATCATGATTTTCTCTCATATTTTGTTCCAGACACTGGCAAATCACACAGAGATACGATCTTACGTATACGTAAGCTCCCGAAGGGAGCTAGAGAGGTAACTCTTTTCGCGCGTTTTTATTTCCCATAGGTTTTGTACACAGCCAATATGGCTGCCGGCGGACAATTTGAAGGGTGATTTTGGAGGGTCAATGTTTTATTCATAAAATGACGTCAAATTACGCAAAATGCACTTCTATGATTGGCTAAGACGCTAATGTTTTATTCATATATTATGAATTAAACACGTTTTTTCCTTCCCACAATTCCCAACGAGATCTGTGCGAAGTGTTGTTCTTTCGGACTCTGCGAATTTCCAGTTTCTACAACGAAATAGCTCGACTAATCATCTGTTTATAGAATTGATGTTCGAAATCGTGATTTCTGAGTGAACTTCATTGGAGCAGAAAATCTTGGAGGGAACATCAATATTAATTTAATGACATTCCATAAGAATAAAACTAATTAAAAGTAAGTTAAGATCATTTTCATATTTTGATCTCACTTGCAATGGTGATGTGTTTGCCGGGGTTCGGGGCCCATCCCGTATTTCTTTACTACGTAAACCTCCATTTCCATACACTCCCATTTCTTTTGCCTGACTTCCAAATAAATCATCTGTCAGTTAGTTTCTCAAAAAAATAGGCCTAACTTACCATTTGTCGTAGACCTTCATCGGAATATGCTTCATGTAGGCAAAAAGTAAAACCTGTATTTCAGTTTTCAATTATCAGGGGTAGATGTGGACTTGTTTCCGACCTCCTGTTTTAGTAACGACAAACTGTCGATTTTGGTCAGAGCGAGATCCGGCCTTGATATCGCCGGCGCTAGCCGGCTAGCAAGATTGTCGATGTAGTCATGGGGTATGAAAATAGCGGGGACGGACTAGGCCCAAACTTCAAGCTTGAAAGTTGAAGTTTAGGCCTAGTCCGTCCACGCTATTTCATCTTCATATGAATCCCGATATGAATAAGTATAATTCTCAGCAGCTTCTTTTATTCAGAAACTTTTTACTTCAGAGTAATCATGAATGAAATCCAATTGATTTAGTGTTAGGATTTGAATGAAATGACTTAGACGTAAATCAAGTTTCTATTTGAACAGGATGCCCTGGGCCTGGCCTGGGGTGGTATTCTGAAAACGTTTTTAGTACATAGTTATTACTTCATTCAAATGTGATGTGATTCTTCAGTTATATACAGGACCAGCATAGACCAGGTCCTGATTCAGCTATACAGCTGAAGCAATATGTGGTTAGAATCATTTTACTTTAATAAACAGTCGGGTACCTGGTATGCGTATGCCTCTGTGAAACTTCATGATAGAGAGAGAATGAAGTTTTTGGACCAGATAATTTAGTTTGGAATATTCATACTTCAATGATATGGGCAGCTGGATTTTTTTTAAAATATTGTTTAAGAAGAGTAGTTTTATTTATCTCTAATACTCTCAAACTAAAAAAAAATGTTTATTGCAGATCCAATAGGACCAAGATCTTAGCAGTTCACACCCGGTCAGAGGGACAAAATTGAGAACCATGCAGATCAGCAAGTGTGAGTTACACTCTAATGAGGAACAGGACATCTGAATTGGAAAATTGCAAGGTATGCTTGTTGTTTTAATAATAATACAGCCTGTATCTAAGCTCATCCCCCCCCAAAAAAAAAACAAATAGTCTAAATAAATAAATATTCCCTCTTTTGGGGGGGGGGGTATGGCCAATTGAGCTGAATAAAGATGAGATGTCATGTAAAATTAAAGCTCCATTGATAGTTAATATTTGCTTGAATTCAGATTCACCAGTATTTCCATTTTCACCGACCATACCTTATGTCTATGTGCATGTACATGTACATAAAAAACCATGATATTAACAGTTATCATCTGATAAATATTTGAAATAATTTGCACTCTTTATTATCAAAACATACTGTAAATAGTTTTATTGATATATCAATTTATTTGGATGTAGAACAAAAGTTTAAATCTTAATAAAACTGGACTACATGTAGATGAGTAAGAATAATTTACATCAGCAGCTCATTTTGTTCTTTCTCTATTTTTTACAATGCAGGTTTCCCACTGCCCAAGCTGTTTAAGTACCGGTATCACAACAAGTACCAAGATGGAAGAAGTATGTAGGCCAAGTTAATAAGTAGTTACTTCAAATTAATTTGAATAGATATATCAACAAAGCATTGAATGTTCTTTAAACTGCATATCTGTAGAAAAGAGTGTAGTACAAGTTCAGGTTCATCAGCGGGCAATGACATTAAAGTATACAAAATTTCACACAAAATACAAGTAAGAAATATTTTTTTCCAATGGGCAAATGTATTACCTTTTATTAATATTTAATACTTCTACTAATTCTTAGAAATTTTTGTGAAATTAAATATAATTTCCAGTTTAAAGGCCTATTGTATACAAGACAAAAATTTATATTTTGAAATAAAAATCATGCGTAGATAAATGTTAATAAAGGTGATCAGAGGATTAAGAAATAATTTTAGTATCATTCCTGGACCTCCATTATAAACAAGTTATTACTATTATAATCTCGTCACTATGACAATTACCATGGTAACAGGACTGAACAAGAAATCAAGGTCTTTATGGTAGCTGCAATGGGCTTGGACAAAGTTACCATAATTGCAAGTCTTCATAGAATGGCTGAATAATTATGTAGGAATATTAAATTGCATTTATTGTTATCTTACTTTTTAAAAAGTTTTGACATGGATAACCTCAGCAAAAATATATAAATAGACTATATTTTTAAAAATAGATTGAATTCTAGCCACAGTGACAGTAGACAATATCAAATTTTGTGAATGATTCACTAATGTATTGACTGGGAAAGGCACTCTTTAGGGAGATTCTGGAATTATCCCCCCCCCCCCTTTTTTTTATGTGGAGTGCTCTCACATTAGTAGAATATTTCTTGTCAGCAAATTTGGAAGGAATTTACCTCCTTTTATTGAGTGACAAACTTTTGTGGAAAAATAAACAGAATATCACAGATTTTATGCTCTTTATGAAATCCTGGATGCATCCCTCATATTAACTATTAGGCTCATCGACATTTTTTTAATGAAATTTTAATAAACATTGTATATTTTGACTGAAGTGTAGAAAAATGTACTCAATCCTTTATTTTTTAAATCTAAGTTAATGCTTGTAGACTCTAATTATTATTGTTATGTTATTTTCAATGTTTTAGAAAATGGATTTCTTAATAAACATGTTAATTTTGAATTAAATTATCTGATCTTGGTCATTTTCATTTATTAATCACCAATTTGTGATATATTGCTTCCAAAATTTTTTATGCACAAATGGCACAAGATGTTGCACTTTGTACTAAAATGTGATGATACTACTGTGACATGAGAGCAAACAGCAGTTAAAATATTCTTCAAGAGAAATAAGGATGAGAGTGGGAAAGTAATAAAATGAGAGGAGAATGTTTTGCCTTTATGCATATATTTGTGTGTGTCATTTTCTGAGAGAGAGAGAGAGAAGAGGCAGGAAATTGGGGTGGGGCAGTTAGAGAAAGTTGTTTGTTTTGGAAGAAGCAATCATAAGACCTTACTGTTCATGATGGGTATACGGGGAGGGGAATTATTTCTACAAAATATGGAATCTGTATATAAAATGTATTTTTCTTTCCATACCAAAATTTACCAGATTAATTTCCAGTTGAAAATAAAAAATAAATATCCTATAGCCTACGATCGGCTTGCTCTCTTGCCTAGATAATTTTGAGAATCCCCCTAAAATATTGTACCTAGGTCATGGTTATTGATATATGATGGTGACATAGAAGTCGCCATTTAAAATTAAGTGCTCCCGACTGCTATTCATAATAGGACCTATATTGGAGACTGTGCAATAATTATATAAAATAATTTGATTTGTTCTTATTTTTGTTCAAATAATGAAATAAAGGTTCGTTTAGTTTTCTGCAATTAAAAATGAACAGAAAAGATAAAAATATAAATGAAGAATTTAGTTGCAAAAGGTGTTAGGTCCATTCTCATTCTCACTTATACTGCATTACTCTTATGAGAAACTAATTTGTTATGATGTACTACCCTATCATGTGAACATAAAATTGGGTATAAAAGGAATCTACCTGTCTTCAATTTTTTTCTATATATTCTTTAAAAAAATATCATTGTGGACCACTGGACCTAACCCCTTTTGCAACTAAACTGAAATGAATCCAATCAATTTTGATTAAAAAGGTGATTTTTCTTTCTCATGTGAATTTCAAATTTTTGTTGTTTTCATTAGAACGACTAAAAATATAGAGGTTTTGAGACAGAAAACAATAAAAATTTATGAACTATGGACCTAACCACTTTTGACAAATGAGCTCTTCAGAATAGTTTGTTTGCAAAAGGAGTTAGGTCCACTCTCCCATATTGCGATATTTTTATGCGAAACTAAATTGCAATATTGCAATATTCTTATGCAAAATTAAATTTTCATGATGCCCTACTATGCGAACATAAAATTGGCTATGAAAGAAATCTACCTGTCTTCATATTTTGTAAAATATTCATTTCCAAAAAAAAAATGTGTGGACCTAACCCCTTTTGAAAAAAAAGTAATTTTTCTTGTCCATTCTGGATCACTTTTTAGTGGGAATTTCAACTTTTCTTTGGTATCATCTTATAGAGCTACTAAAAATGTATACATTGAGACAAAAAAAATCAAATTTGATGAAAAATGGACCTAACCCCATTTGCAAGTGAGCTCTTCAAATAAGGGCTTCAGAAACATAAAGAGATCAACCGAGGAACACTTACACGATTTAAGGAAAAAAATTATTATGGCACCATTTTTTTTTTTTGGGGGGGGAACCTCTTCTGTAATATAAATAGTGAATGTAATTAATAGAATGAAAATTGTAAGAAAAGAGGGCAAGTCAAGCTCAATTAAAATCCCTCCCATAAAGTTTCCAGTTATTGCCTTAGAAAAAATCCAGGCAACTTGCAGCTGAAATAATGCAGTAATAATCGTGACAGGCAAGAACAAATAGATCAATAAAAATACGATTACTTATGAAGAATGAATGAGTGGCCGTGGCATGATGTATTTTATTTAGACACGTACACCATTAACGGGTCGCGCATTATGCTAATTAAAGACCAAATGCTAATTTACATATTTTTACGCTATGCGCGAAGGACGTTCCATAACCACGCCTCCATTTCGCTGGTGTACCAAAACAGTGGCGGCGTCCATATGCTTGTAAATGTAATATGGGAGCAGTGTGCACTTTTGACCCTCCAAAATTTTCTTCAATTCTGACCGGATGCAGAAGCGGAGTTTCCACCCCCTGGGCAAATCCAAGGTATAGCGCCATCTTAAGTCTGGTGCAATACAGTTATTTTGGGTTCGTCGACGTCCTAGGCCTATGAATTCCCTTCTCGATGCTGCCACAGATCGAGTGATGTTTTGAGCTGGGATTCCCATACATCTGGTCCAAAAATGGCTGAAAGCGAGGATAAGTTCTATTATGTGTACAGCTGCGATTTAAGTGCAAATGTTCAGATTAAAATGTAAGTATTATTGTCAAACTTAGGCAAACACACCGTGACATACGTCGACAGGCGCAGGCTGGGGCCTTGGGCCTGACCGCTGAGCTACTCCCAGCTAGCCCGGGGCCCTCGGCCTGGGAGCGGCGCGGCGCGCGCTGGAGTGGAAAGAAATTGCGGTAACGGTACCGTACTGAAACTAACTTGTACTCGTCTTTCCGTTAATCATGCCCACAATCAATATATTGATTATTATGGCATTGAACGTCAAGATTGACTTGACAACTTGTTCTTTAGGTTAGATTTGAATGAAGTTGAATGTTGGGCACTAACTGACTAAGTAGTCATAGAGGCGCTGGTCAGAAAATTGGGATCGTCCCAGTTTACAGGGACTGTCTCAGTTTATAAGGATTTCTTCACACAAGAAATCTAGGAATGTTCATTCACCTGTCAAGTGCCGACACCAATCAAGTGTGCTAGTCAATGTAAACATATCAGGTTTCATAACAAGATTATTGGAAGACGGTAAGTCATGAAAAATAGACGGTGAACTGGGGGGAATTGAGGTCACTGAATCTATTTTTAGCACTCTCAATTTCCGTAATTGCTGTCTTTGTCCCGTAGGGGAAGTGAAAAAAAAACGTCCCCATAAACAAGGACAGTCTCAATTTATCAAGACATGATTTGTCTTGGTTTATGAGGATATCCTTGTTTTCTGGGACAATCCCAATTTTTGGACCAGCGCCTCTACTGGTAATGTAGCACTATACCGGTACCTCGGGCCACTCGATCATTCGGTTCCGGGACAGCCCGACCACCGGACAGCCCGACCCTGGACAGCCCGACCCGCTGCCCTGGACAACTCGAAAAAAAATTTCATGAAATAAGATTTCAAACTTTACTTCAAAAGTATTTTCCCGCATAATCCATGTTTCTTCAATACATTCTCGACAGAAAAATTGACATTTCAGTGCATTTTGAGCTATTTTGAAAGAAAATAAAGCGAGTTCCCTTGCAACGAGAAAAATCCGATACCGCTGGCGAGCTGTGTTCGTGCAACCTGCAAGGTCTGCAAATTGAGTTGATTTTTCCGTCACTTGAGATATTTTAATGGTGAGTGTGTGCTATTTTGTATTTTCATATATCATTTTCACATTTCCTCTACTTATTTAAAGTTATCGCATTTCACAAAACTGATACTTAATGCAAACTTTTTGAGATAGTTCACCTGGAAAGGACACCGATACGGTGCTTCGCCTCGCCGGCCGGCCAGCTAGGCGAGCGGCTGTGCTGTGATGGTGACTGTGACTGAGTGAGGCAGTCGGCTCAACTAGCTATGCGAGGTCAACTTACTTATTTTAGTTAATTTTCCGTCTCTTGATATATTTCCCATTTTCCAGTGGCGAGAGTGTGCTATTTTTGTATTTTCATGCTTCTTTCACTTATTAAAAGGTTTTTTCAATGTCACTACTAGTAACTAAAAAGGAAATAGATTTGAAAATGTCTCAGTAGCTGGCATATTTAACTAGTTATGAAGTTTACAATTTTTGTAGGAAAGTGTCATTGTTTATTTTTGTTCTTAAATTACTATCACAATTTTTTATTGTTTTCTAAGGTTTGAAGAGCAGTGGGGGGGGGTTTAACAACTGACAATAGATTGGGTATTTATAATTATCAAAATTGAATAGTTTATTGAAAAATGAAATGTATTCTACCGAAATTGAAAAACTTAACTTTTTATCAAAGTCTAAAAATTTGTTTTTCGTTATCGATTACTGTGCCAGCTTTTTTTAATGCAACTTCCATTGGTAACAACGGGTCTTCTGGATGATACAAGCACTTGGGCTGTACCAGGGATGAGGAGAAGAGGTTTCATACTCGAAAAGCGATGGCCATTCCATTTCTTTCACGAGCAGTAATATTACCGAGTTCCAATGACTTGGGCATCAGAGCGGCAGTCCCCTGATCGATGAGGTAAATACAGCTTTATAGATACAGTAAATCAATTTTTGTGCACTTCATGCAGGCATATCAAAGTGAAATTTATTTTTTGGGGGTATTTTGAAATTCTTTAAAAGAAAGAAAGGACAATTGAATTAAATAATGAATTTACTTTTTTTCTTTATACATTGTTTGAATGGAACAAAAATTTTACTTATAGGTTTCGTATAAAGTTGTAACATTTCAAATTAATTTTTGGGTATGTATGTGGATCCTTTATGTTATGTAAATCTTCCAGAAGATACCAGGTATGGTTCTAGTGTGTTTAGCAAATTAACTTAACTTTGATTATATTTGCTTCTAAATTGTTCAAGACAAGGTGAAGATTGAAAATGGTCGAATTTGTTTTATTATCAAGAGGTGCAGACTGCAGATCTTCAAATATTTGAAATTACAATAATTTTGTCAATAATTCATTTCATACCGTACTTAGCTTGTTTTTATTTATAAAACAAAATTTTAAGGGAGTGCTGAAAGGACAAGTCCACTCCAACAAAAAGTTGATTTGAATAAAAAGAGAGAAATCCAACAAGCATAACACTGAAAATTTCATCAAAGTCGGATGTAAAATTAGAAAGTTTTGACATTTTAAAGTTTCGCTTAATTTCACAAAACAGTTATCTGCAAATCCTGGCTGGTATGCAAATGAGGAGACTATGACGTTATCCACTCACTATTTTTTTGTATTTTACTATATGAAATATTCTAATTTTCTCCTCATTGTCGAGTGATACAACGATTACTTCCTCCCTGAACATGTGGAATTATCATTGTTTAATGCTAATATGGTTCAGTCAAGTTGGTCCTTATTGTCAAATCAAATCTATTTAAAAAGTGAAATATTTATTATTAAAAAAAAAGAAATAGTGAGTGATGGGCATCATCGACTTACCTATTTGTGCATATCACTGTTTTGTGAAAAATAAACGAAAATTTAAAATTTCATAACTTTCTTATTTTACATCCGATTTTGATGAAAGTTTTAACACTATGCTAGTTTGATTTTTCTCTATGTATTCAAGTTAGCATTTTCCTGGGGTGGACTTAACCTTGAAAGAGCCCTCTACGTAAGTTAGGGTTAAGTTAGTTGTCATGGTAATCAAATATATATGCAATAAATTTTGAAATGTATATTCTTAAACCAAAAGGGGCAAGTAATACATGTTAATTTGTATGGTTACTATTGTAGTTTTAAGATTGTCTATATTGTTACATTCGCACCCAAAGCAGAGGATTCTCAATCGGAGTTACAAATCAACAAATATAGTATGGGCACACATGAATATGTGAATATGTACAAATAGTATACAAATATAGCAGGCTTTAAGTAAGTATAGCAGGAATTATTTGTCTGAAGTTGGACTGGCAATTGCTTTTTATACTAAGAGGCAAAAGTATGACTTGGCACACATGAATTTGTGAATATGTAAAAAGTAAACAAATATACCAGGAATGGTGCACTATTTGATTTTCTTTATGTATGTTTTTTTCAACAGCATAACAAGACCATGTTTTTGTTATGCTAGGCTGCTATACTGTTTGTAAAATATAACAGAAAATTATGTGTTACTTCATAATTTTAGTTGTGATCAAGTTTATCACATTGTTACATAGAAAATAAAGAGTCTACCCCCAAAAAAGTATTGTGAATATTGGGTTCTATTACTCTCATGTATTTTTTTCTCCTGAACATTTCACTATTAAGTGCTGTGGTGATCAAGACAGTGGACATTTTGGGAGAGATGAAGTTGAAATTGGAGGGATGGAGACGGTGATGTGAAAAGGATGGTAATGAAAAGTGGTTTGGAGATGAGAAGAAGGATGGAGATGATGAGAGGAGGGATGGAGATGAGAGGGATAGAGATGATGAGAGGAGGCATGGAGATGAAAGGAAGGATTGAGATGAGAGGAATATAGATGATGAGAGGAGGGATTGAAATTATGAGGGAAACGATGGAGGGGATGACGATGAGAGAGAGAGAGATGAAGCTGAGAGGAGCAGAGATGAGGAGGGGATGTAGAGGAGGAATGGAACATCATCACCAGTTCACCACCAACATCATCTCTATCATCGCCACCATCACGATCGTCACAATCATTGCCATCACCACCACCATCATCATCATCGCCATCATTATCATCACCACCATTATCTTAATTATCGTCATCATCACCACAATCGTTATCGCTATATCGCCATCATTATCATCACTTATCATCATCACCATAATCACTATCGCTATCATCATCGCCATCATGATCTTAATCACCATCATCATATTATCATTCAACATCATCACCAACATCTCCGCCATCAATATCACAATCATTGCCATCACCACCATCATCATCACACCAACATCATCATCATCACCACCAACATCATTCTCATCCATCATAATCATCGCCATCACCACTATCATCATCGCCATCATTATTATCACCATAATCTTCATCATCACATCACCATCATCGCCATGCACCATCACCACCATCATCACATCATCATTATTGTCATCGTATCACCAGTATAATCACCATCATAATCAGCATCATCATGATCACCAATATCATCATCACCACCATCGTCACCGTCATCACCAATGTTCATCATCATCAGCATAAACATCATTATCATCATGATCACCATCGCCACCAACATCCTTTTCATCATCTCAGGAATATTATTGAGAACCTCTTGGAAATGATGCAATCCATTGACTCGATCTCATCAGTGCATGAAGTAGCTGGGTTTATTTAGCTTTGGGTGCACTGGGGGCCTTGAACTTTTGTAGGGGGCACCAAGATAAATATGTTGTGGGGATAGTCCTGCAGAAAAAGGTTTAAGAAAATCATAATTTCATTCTCAAAAACACGATTAGCTTATCTCAAAAGGCCTAAAGTAGGACCGTCACTCTTTTCCCCTCTTCTCCTTTCTCTCGCTTTTTCTGTCTTATATCCTTTTCCCTTCTTTTTCCTTTCTCCCCCATTCCACTGTTTCATTCGCTCTGTCTTTCCACTTTTTCTCTTCTTCTTTCCCTCCTTTTTTCTCTTCTTCAGGCGCGTTTTTTTTTTTGGGGGGGGGGTGATTAAAGCCCTCCCCCCCAAAAAAAAATCGCTCAAGCCCTACCAAGATTTTTCGACCACAAAGAAAAATAATCGCTATATATATGGGCCATATTATGTATTAATGTACTATTCCATTCATGTCATCAAGTGCTCTAAAATCAATTAAGTTTTTACTATTCAAATTCTTCAAAGATTTTCTCCCCGGTCACCACATTCCCTCATAACATTTTTAAAGGTGTCATTGATATTAAAACCTTATCCCCTTTCATGTTCTATCCATGTAGGAGTGCAAAATTGATGTTTGAAATAAGGGGGGGGGGAGGGATTGATGTTTGAACTAGGGGGTGCCAAATGATTACCATGAAATTGACTGATTAGGCCGATGATGATTTATTAAATAATTTATTAAAAAATGAATGTTTGATCAAGCATATTGCACATTGATTGAGTTGATTTATTGATAAATTTTTGACAAAAGGATTGATAGGTAAAAGTTTATGCCCCAATTTTCGGAACTTATCATTAAATTCCGAAAATTCTGCTCTGGAATTCATACGTACATGTAATAGCAATCAGTCTCTCAACAGAAGGGGAGGGCGGGTGAGAGGGAGGTTGGGGGGGGGGCTAAATTTTCTGTTGAACCTTATTCCATCAACCTACTTTTCCCACTTAATTTCCATCTCACCCCCTATTCTCCCGACTCCTATGAACACATTGCTGAGATCCACATAATAAAGTTAAAATGCTGCCCCCAAAAATACAATGTGTGTTGAACTTCACTCGTGCATTAAAATAAATTCAATTTAATAATTCATGAAATTTGCTTTAACAATCAAAACTGGCCATGGTTGATCATTAATTTATCACAACACCCTTAACTTTGCAGGTTCTAACGGATTTGCCTTTCAAAAACTGACTTAAATTGGAAGGCTATTTCCTGCCCAGCCTAATTTTCATACCCTTTGTTTAAATGGGAAGTGCTCGCTCAACACATTTTGGTGTCATTTGAAAGTTGGCTTTATTGAATTCCATATATAATGTAGGTCCCCCCCCAAAAAAAAAAGTGATATATTTTTAATTCGGCAGCCATGTCAAAAGTTGATATTTTGGGGGGGATCTATATGGTAGATAAAACTAGTATTGTACCCAGGTCAGTCAGGGTCGTATCTAAGGGGCACATTCAGGGGGCGCAAATAAAGAAATGAAAAAAAAGGAAAAATAATGCAAAGGAATAAAAGTGCAGAAAAGGGATACCACTGAACTGAAGGAAATTAATACCCCGTCTTTTGTTATTCCCATGGTAATGCCGTTTCCAACACATTTAGAAAATGAATCTTGCATGTCTTTATCCAAGGATGAATATTCGTGCCACTTTTTGATTAAAGGGGTGGTCCAGGCTGAAAGTATTTATAGCTTAATAAATAGAGTAGAATTCACTGAGCAAAATACCGTCAATTTCATCAAAATCGGACAACAGATAGCAAAGTAATTGAATTTTAAAGTTTAGTAATATTTTGTAAAAATAGTCGTCATGAATAGGTGGGCTGATTATGTCACATCTCCATTTGTTCTTTTGTATTTTATTGTATGAAATTAGGTTTATTCAAATTTTTCCCTCCAAGAACTAGAAAAACTGGATTGACAACTGATTTAGTACATTAGATATTTATTGCTGCAACTTATTTCATGATAAGGGAGACATATTATTCTCACAAGTATGAAATAATGGAAAAAACATGATTTTATGTAATAATGTAAGAAAACAGAAAGTGGAGATGTGACATCATCGGCTCATGACGACTGTTTTCACAAAATATTGCTAAACGTTAAACTTCAATAACTTTATTGTTATCCAATTTTGATGAAATTTTCAGCGTTTTGCTCAGTGAATTCTACTCTGTGTATTAAGATATAAATATTTTCAGCCTGGACCACCCCTTTAAAGATAATCATACCAACTCTCTACAAGAATTCCAACAAACAGCTTTAGCTTGAAATATTCCTTTTGTCAAACGCAAATATGACTTCTTTAGCTGCGAGTTTGAATCTTGATTTTTTACTTTTCATCAATTCTCATTAATAGTTATGACATACATTATTATCTGGTTCCATTTTCAAAGCGTTTTCAACACGCGCTGATTTGATAACGGAGATATAAATCCTATTCATTGATTATTACTAACAATGATTGAAATGTCATTTTTGGGTGAGAATATGTAAAGTCCATCTTAGGCAGGGTAAGAGATGAATGTGACATTAGTACTAGTATCTGTGTATAAAATCACAGATGAAATAATCATGATGATGATCAAGATGTTGTGGTAATGAGGATAATGATGTGATGAAGATAATTATGGACTGGTGATTGTGACGAGATGGGAGGTGGTGATGATAGTGATGGTAATGATGTCGATGATGGTGGTGGTGATGATGTTAGTGATGACGATGATGGTAATGAAGCTAGTGGTGTTGATGATGATGATTATGACGATAGTAGATGGTGTTGGTAATGAACAGTGGAATACAGGTGGTGGGGGATCATGATCTTGGGGCAAGAGCACCCCCACCCTCAAAAAAAGAAGATAAAATACCCAACAAAAAAAAGAATGAAAGAGAAACGAAAAGAGAGAAGAGTTTTAGTATGATGTCATAATCTATCAAAAAATGAGTTTGTCTAATAAGAATGTCAAAAATTTTACCCGTTCACAATTAAAAAAAAATAACTTTGGCATGATGGGCCATATCTTACCCCTCAAAATCTTTCACTCATTACGCCAATAATGATGAAGTTTGTGGTGATGATGTCATAATGACGATGATGGTAATGATATTGATGATGAAGTTGGTGGAGGCAATGTTTGTGATGATGATCACCCCCCCCCTGCCCTTTCATCTTTATTCCCCCATTATCAACACGCCTCCTGACATCTCCGTCCACATTATCTCCATTCCCGTCTTCTCCAACCATTTTCGCATCTCCATCCCTATTTCATTTCAATCTCTCCTCTCATCTCCACCCCTTACTCCTGTCAACCCTTCCACGTCATTTCCATTCACCTCATCATCTCTACTCCTCTCATCATCTCCACCACTCCTCACCTTCTCCATCCTCATCTCTAAACCTTATCTCAATCCCTCCCTGCATCATCTCCATCCATCCTTGCATCATCCCCATCCCTCCTCTCATCTCCATCCACTCATCATCCACACCCATCTCAACTCCATCACTCCTCATCATGGCCATCCCACCTTTCACCATCTCCATCCTCCCCCCCCATCTTCATCCAATCATCTCCATCTGATTACCATGTGACACAACATTTGCTCCTGTGACAATTGCCCCAGGCTTAATTTTGTCTAAAGCCCCTTTCACAATTGGTTGCGCAACTACTTACGACCCTTCACCGTTGCAATTCTGTGCAAAATATATTGTGACCAAGTGATCGCAAACAATCGCACGAGCAATTGTGAAAGCCCCTTAAGATAGAGGTTCAGGGTTGCAATATGGTTTTAAGTTTAGATTTAGACCTTACTGGTTGAAGCTTCATAAGATTATGGTGTGGAATTTGCCAGAGCAAATGTCATGGAACCCGTCACCACAGCTCTCAATAAAAGGTAAATATTCAGCGAGAAAAGGGATACACAATAGTGCAAGAACCAAATATTCAAACTACTTCTTTGGAGTTAAGTGGGTTTTATTAAGTTACATTAAGGTAAACTTGATCAGATCTAAAATAACAAGTATTACATATTGAACTTCAGTGTATATAAAACATATTATATCCCACATAAAATAAATACTGGTTCAAAATTTCAAATAGGATTACATTACCAAAATTATGATAATACTATTATGATAATAAATATGACACAATTCCAACTGGGAACAATATCCTCTGCTTTTGGTTTTTATGTAAAGCTAACTGCAATAAGGACAATCTTAAAATTACATTAGTGGAAATATAAATTAACATTTATCCAACAATTGCACTTTCATGACTATACAACCTGTTATACATTACTATATTTGGTTTCCATGGCAATTACATGATCCCTAACTTAGCTGGAGGGATTTTCAACCCTTCCTCATCTTTTATTTGGTCTCAAAGAGCTGGAAAGTTAGAAATAAAATAAAGGAATTTAAACTATTTGAAGCTCTGCACCTCTTTTGCTACTGAAACAAATCAAACCATTTCAACCTTCAGTTTAGAAGCAAATACATTTTTTAATAATATTAAAGTTAAATTAATTGCAACTAATTCAATCTTAAAAAGGGAAACTTCACTCTGAAAAAAAGTTTGTCATAAAAATAGCAGAAAATAATAAAAAATATTGGTTAATGTATGAGGAAAAGATTAAAATCGTTATTCGAATATTAGGTTTCGGATTTGTGGGTCCATAAACGAGCAGCTGCCCCATATGTTATGTAATATAAAATGTATGAATTTAATTTCTTCAATGGTTCCTTATGACTTACTTTCATGTTTGGTGTGAAATGTTTTGTTTTTTGATATACAATAGGTAGAATAAAACCATTTTCAATTTTCTGAGAAAATGACAATTTCTCGATTTTTACCTTTTATTTATATGTAGAAATGCTGCTCGCATATGACACCACAAATCAAATAATTTAAATTCTATTACTTTTCAATTCTTTGATGGATTTTCCTCAACCTTTGGCAATATTTTTTTATTATTTTTTCTGCTGTTTTTACAATAAACTTTTTGTCAGGGTGAACTTCCCTTTCAAGCTCACTTGAACGATACTTGGTATCATCTAGAAGATGTGTATGACATAAATGTTCCACATGAATTAAGCGTAACCTCTACATACCCAAAATTAATTTAGAATGTTACAACTAATAACCTAAAAATGTAGTGGTTACTCACATTTTTAAGAAGAAGCAATTTTGATTTTTTATGAATACAATGTATGTAAGAAAAAATAAGTTAAATTTTTGTTCAATTCAAACAATGTATAAAAGAAAAAAAAATTATTGTTTAATTCAATTGTTCTTTCTTTAAAAGAATTTGAAAATACCCCCCAAAACCCCCAGAAATTTAACTTTGACATGCCTGCATGAAGTGCACAAAAATTGATTTATTGTATCTAAGAAGCTGTATTTACCTCATCCATCAAGGGACTGCCGCTCTGATGCCTAAGTCATTGGAACTTGGTATTATTTCTGCTCATTAAGGAAATGGAAAGGCCATCGCTTGTTGAGTCTGAAACCTCTTCTCCTCATCCCTGGTGTAGGTAAAGGCGCTGTCACACCTTGGCGTTTTAGACAGCGTATGCCCGACGTATCAAAATTTCTCTAAAACGTCGGCATACGCTGAACTTTGTTGGGTTTTTTTTCAACTCTGGGCGTATACTTAGCGTATTCATAACGAGTTGGACGTACACATAACGTATTAGTAACTTATATCGAACGCTTCGTTAACTTATAAGTAACGTATTCCAACGAATGCTTAGCGTATTGCTGGCGTACACAACTTATGCCCTACGATAGCCTAACTTAAGGCGCTGTCACACCTTGGCGTTTTAAACAGCGTATGCCCGACGTATGAGGAATTTGGCGAATACGCTGGCGTACGTCGAATACGTTACGGGTAAGTTTTGCATACGTTAAGAGTACGCTAAAACACGCTGGTATACGTCGTCATACGGCGAGGTCGTCGAAAAATTTTGTGCAAGCACAAAATTTTTCGACGTATGCCAGCGTATGGCTCATACGTCCCGCATACGCGGGCCATAAGTTGTAGGCAAGTTACGCGATCGTTGATACACGTTGACACACGTTACTCGTAAGTTACTCATAAGTCGATGTACGTCGAGATAATATCCAGCGTACCCCAAAACTTACTTCTAACCTATGAGTAACGTGCTTTGAACGTTTGTGTAACTTAACTCCAACGTATATTGACGTATGAAGACGTGCTCCGGATGACCACAAAACTTACTGAACGTGTTTATAACTTACAGGTACCGTATAATGGCGTATTGACAACGTTTATAGGAATTGGTATACAAAGGTGGGGTTCACAGGAGTTTTCTTTGGCATGGCGGTGGTGTTGATACGGTGATGTATCGTGCGGTTATGATTTGAATAGTCGAGGGCAGCCTTTTTATAGGCTATGACACGTGTTCGTCAGCGATACGCTGCCTCGCGCTATGCGTAAGTTAGGCTATCGTGGGGCATAAGTTGTGTACGCCAGCAATACGCTAAGCATTCGTTGGAATACGTTACTTATAAGTTAACGAAGCGTTCGATATAAGTTACTAATACGTTATGTATACGTCCAACTCGTTATGAATACGCTAAGTATACGCCCAGAGTTAAAAAAAAATCAAAGTTCAGCGTATGCTGACGTTTTAGAGAAATTTTGATACGTCGGGCATACGCTGTCTAAAACGCCAAGGTGTGACACCACCTTTACGCATAGCGCGCGGCAGCTGACGAACACGTGTCGTAGCCTAAAAAAATGCTGCCGCTCGACTAACGCTTGTCAACGTGTATCAACGATCGCGTAACTTGCCTACAACTTATGACCAGCGTATGCGGGACGTATGAGCCATACGCTGGCATACGTCGAAAAATTTTGTGCTTGCACAAAACTTTTCGACGACCTCGCCGCATGACGACGCATACCAGCGTGTTTTAGCGTACTCTCAACGTATGCAAAACTTACCCGTAACGTATTCGACGTACGCCAGCGTATTCGCCAAATTCCTCATACGTCGGGCATACGCTGTCTAAAACGCCAAGGTGTGACAGCGCCTTTAGGTACCAACCCAAGTGCTTGTATCCTCCAGAAGACCCGTTGTTTCCAATGGAAGTTGCATTAAAAAAAGCTGGGACAGTAACCGACAGGTAAAACATGAGAGACAAGTTTTTCGCTAACGAAAAGCAAGTTTTTAGATTTTGATAAAAAAGGTAAGTTTTTCATTTTCGGCAGAATACATTTCATTTTTCAATAAACTATTCAAGTTTGATAACTATACTTACCCGATCTATTGTCAGTTGTGCACCCCACCCTGCTCTTCTAAACTTAGAAAACAATAAAACAAATTGTAATAGTTAGGCCTATTTCAGAACAAAAATAAAGACATTTTCAGAGGCCGGCTACTGAGACATAATTTCAAATCTATTTTATTTCCTTTTGTTAGTGACATAAAAAAAACTTTTTAATAAGTGAAAGAAGCATGAAAATACAAAAGTAGCACACTCTCGCCACTGGAAAATGGGAAATATGTCAAGAGACGGAAAATTAACTAAAATAAGTAAGTTGACCTTGCATATAGCTAGTTGAGCTGACTGCCTCACTCAGTCACAATCACAGCGCAGCCGGTCGCCCAGCTGGCAGGCGAGGCGAAGCACCGCATCGGTGTCCTTTCCAGGTGAACTATCTAAAAAAAGATTGCATTAAGTATCAGTTTTGTGCAATGCAATAACTTTAAATAAGTACAGTGCGTCCCAAAAAAAACTATACACTTTTGAAATGGCTGCCAAATAAAAAACGTAGCACTTTGGGGGAAAAGACTTATAGATATGGAAAGCCAATAAAGTCAACTTTTAAATGACACCAAAAAGTTGGAAAACTATTAATGCTTGAGCGAGCACTGCCCACTGAAACAAAGGGTATGAAAATTAGGGTGGGCTGGAATTAGCCTTCCAATTTCTTTCAGATTTTTTCTTTGGTACTTGCAAAGTTGAAGGTTATTTGGTGAATTAACGATCAGATGTGATCAGTTTGTTGTTTGTGAAAATTTCATACGTTATTAAATTGAAATTTAATGCATGAGTGATCATGAATTGCAATTTTTAGTGCAGCTTTATCATGTGGATCATGTGGATCTCAACAATATGTTCATGACAGTCAGGAGAAGAGGGGGTAATATGACTTAGGTAGGTGAAGTAAGTTGATGGGCTAAAGGTCAACAGAACATTTAGCAACCCCTCCCTCCATCTCTACCCCCTCCCCCCACTTCTCTCCTCCTGAGAGACTAAGCTTGGCTAGGCTGGGCACGAATTAGCCATACAGTTTTTTGAGAGGTTAGTCCTTTGGAACTTACAAAGCTAAGGGTGTTCTGCTATTCATGAGTGAGATAAGTTTTGGTTTTTAACAATAGGCAAATTTCATGAATTACTAAATTGAAATGTACTGCATGAGAGAACAGGAATTGTAATTTAGTGTAGCATATTCATCTTGTGGACATCAGAAGTGTGTTCATGAGAGTCAGAGTAATGTGATAGTACATGTACCTGTTACAAGCAAGAGGGCGAGGTATGCTAAGACTTGGTTAAAAGGGCATTCCTCTTCTTGTTGTCCTTTTACAAATTAAAAGTCATAGGTACCCTCCCCTCTTCATCTCCATTTTCCAGCCCCCCCCCCCTCTCTCCCTCTCTCTGTCTCATCTCCTGGATTGTAGCCTTTTCAAAACTTAACTGCCAAGTGACCGGTGGCTGATGGTCAGTTTGAATGATTACCAAAAAATTTAATGATTATGATGATTAATGAAATAATTCATTGGAAAAAATGAATGTTTTATTGATCACATTGCACATTGAATGAGTTGATTTACTGATAAATTGTTGATTGAATGATTGATAGGAAAAGTTGATGCCCTAATTCAGAATTAATCATTAAACCAACATTCTGCTCTGGACTTCACGCGTACATGAGAATAGCCATCAGTCTCTCAACAGGAGGGAAGGGTGGGAAAGAGGGCGGGGGGGGGGGCAGGGGCTGAATGTTCTGTTGACCCTTATTTCATCAACCTACTTCTCCCACTTAAGCCCTATCTCACGATTCTCACCCCCTATTCTCCCGACTGGCCGACTCACATGAACACATTGCTGAGATCCCCATGATAAAGTTGAAATGCTGCCCCAAAAGAGATCCAAATGATAAAGTTAAAATGCTGCTCCAAAAGTGTAATTGTGTTCACTCATGCATAAAGGTTCAATTTAATAACTTACAAAATTTGCTTAAGCTATCAAAACTGATCAAGGTTGATCATTAATTTATCACAACACCCTTAACTTTGCAAGTTCAAAATGATTTGCCTCTCAACAAGTGAAATAAATTGGAAGGCTAATTCCAGCCCACCCTAATTTTCATACCCTTTGTTTCAGTGGGCAGTGCTCGCTCAAGCATTAATAGTTTTCCAACTTTTTGGTGTCATTTGAAAGTTGACTTCATTGGCTTTCCATATATGTGAGTCTTTTTCCCCAAAATGCTAGATTTTTTATTTGGCAGCCATTTCAAAAGTGTATAGTTTTTTTTGGGACGCGCTGTAGAGGAAATGTGAATATGATATATGAAAATACAAAATAGCACACACTCACCATTAAAATATCTCAAGTGACGGAAAAATCAACTCAATTTGCAGACCTTGCCAAGGTGCACGAACACAGCTCGCCGGCGGTATCGGATTTTTCTCGTTGCAAGGGAACTCGCTTTATTTTCTTTCAAAATAGCTCAAAATGCACTGAAATGTCAATTTTTCTGTCGAGAATGTATTGAAGAAACATGGATTATGCGGGAAAATACTTTTGAAGTAAAGTTTGAAATTTTATTTCATGAAATTTTGAAGAAGAATTCAAGTGGTCGAGTTGTCCGATTCAGAGCCAACCCTGGACAACTCGACCGGGACGAGTTGTCCAGGGCAGCGGGTCGGGCTGTCCAGGGTCGGGCTGTCCAGTGGTCGGGCTGTCCGGACCCCGATCATTCAACTTGTTCTCAGTTATATCTCCATGTGTGGCAAAATAAGGCCAGGGTGGCAATGTTTGGCATATTTTTCTCATTTTCTTTGGGACAAATGGGCATTATCGTGATCCAAGTCCCCGGTGACTCGGATCCACAGACAATTTTTCACAACGTAAAACATGTCCTACCTGTTTCTACCAACCTCCATCGTAGGTGTGTGGTGTGACTTGTCTCTTTTCAGTCTCCACCAAAGATTGTAGAGCGCCGCGTACGCGAGCTCTACAATCTTTGGTCTATCTTCACTTTATTGGCGTTATGAATCAGATCGAATTGCATCTATATACTTCTTTTCAATCTCTATTGCTTTAGTTAGTAAATAAGTACTTTTCATATAAATAAATCATGATTATATTCATCTTTTTATGTTTCCCACACTATGAAATTTGCTTTATTTCGTTTACATTTTTACTAAATGAATCGGCCCCTATATCCCTCGAACAGTCTCAATTGCTTTATTTCGTTGATTCCTAATTTACTAAATAAATCAGGATTGAATCATCTTTTCAATCTCCATTGCTTTATTTCGTAAATTAGTACTTTTCATATACATAAATCAAGATTATATTCATCTTCTTATGTTTCCCACACTATGAAATTTGCTTTATTTCGTTTACATTTTTACTAAATAAATCGGCCCCGAGTATGTCTCTTCTGCAGACATTGCTTTATTTCGTTTATCCCTAATTTACTAAATAAATCAAAATTGCATCTACTTCTTTTCAGTATATATAGGCTTTATTTCGTCGTACTTTTTAATTATGCTATGAATAAATCTCATGATATGGTTGTCAAGATTATGCTTTATTTCGTCTATCACGTTTTTACTAAATAAATCAAAACGCATATCTCTCTCTTAACTGTCTCCATTGCTTTATTTCGTAAGGTACGTAAAAAAAATGTCGGTCTATAATTACTCCTCGTGATTCAAGTCCCCCTTCATCCGAATTAAACCACTGTGTTACTTGTTTCCTATTTTCGATGATGAATTATTAAGATCAATAGAATTGAATTAAAACAGTATACTACTCCTCGTGATCCAAGTCCCCTCTCCTAAAAATACAAAACGGCAATTAACCCGTTGATATTCATCTACCCCTCATTTCCCTCCTCTTCAAAACCACTCTGCCACTTTTAGACAGTTTCCTAGAGATGATTAATAAATATTTTTGATAATAAGAATCATTAAAATCAATGAAAATCACATTAAAGACACTATTTAACTGTCTAAAGAAGTTTGAATTAAAACAGTATACTACTCCTCGTGATCCAAGTCCCCTCTCCTCAAAATACAAAACGGCAATTAACCCATTGATATTCATCTACCCCTCATTTCCCTCCTCTTCAAAACCACTCTGCCACTTTTAGACAGTTTCCTAGAGATGATTAATAAATATTTTCGATAATAAGAATCATTAAAATCAATGAAAATCACATTAAAGACACTATTTAACTGTCTAAAAAGTTTGAATTAAAACAGTATACTACTCCTCGTGATCCAAGTCCCCTCTCCTCAAAATACAAAACGGCAATTAACCCGTTGATATTCATCTACCCCTCATTTCCCTCTTCAAAACCACTCTGCCACTTTTAGACAGTTTCCTAGAGATGATTAATAAATATTTTTGATAAGAATCATTAAAATCAATGAAAATCACATTAAAGACACTATTTAACTGTCTAAAAAGTTTGAATTAAAACAGTATATACTACTCGTGATCCAAGTCCCCTCTCCTAAAAATACAAAACGGCAATTAACCCGTTGATATTCATCTACCCCTCATTTCCCTCCTCTTCAAAACCACTCTGCCACTTTTAGACAGTTTCCTAGAGATGATTAATAAATATTTTCGATAATAAGAATCATTAAAATCAATGAAAATCACATTGCAGAGTGGTTTTGAAGAGGGAAATGAGGGGTAGATGAATATCAACGGGTTAATTGCCGTTTTGTATTTTTAGGAGAGGGGACTTGGATCACAAGTAGTATATACTGTTTTAATTCAAACTTTTTAGACAGTTAAATAGTGTCTTTAATGTGATTTTCATTGATTTTAATGATTCTTATCAAAAATATTTATTAATCATCTCTAGGAAACTGTCTAAAAGTGGCAGAGTGGTTTTGAAGAGGGAAATGAGGGGTAGATGAATATCAACGGGTTAATTGCCGTTTTGTATTTTGAGGAGAGGGGACTTGGATCACGAGGAGTAGTATACTGTTTTAATTCAAACTTTTTAGACAGTTAAATAGTGTCTTTAATGTGATTTTCATTGATTTTAATGATTCTTATTATCGAAAATATTTATTAATCATGTCTAGGAAACTGTCTAAAAGTGGCAGAGTGGTTTTGAAGAGGAGGGAAATGAGGGGTAGATGAATATCAATGGGTTAATTGCCGTTTTGTATTTTGAGGAGAGGGGACTTGGATCACGAGGAGTAGTATACTGTTTTAATTCAAACTTCTTTAGACAGTTAAATAGTGTCTTTAATGTGATTTTCATTGATTTTAATGATTCTTATTATCAAAAATATTTATTAATCATCTCTAGGAAACTGTCTAAAAGTGGCAGAGTGGTTTTGAAGAGGAGGGAAATGAGGGGTAGATGAATATCAACGGGTTAATTGCCGTTTTGTATTTTTAGGAGAGGGGACTTGGATAACGAGGAGTACTATTACTCGTGATCCAAGTCCCCTCTCCTAAAAATACAAAACGGCAATTAACCCGTTGATATTCATCTACCCCTCATTTCCCTCTTCAAAACCACTCTGCCACTTTTAGACAGTTTAATAGACATGATTAATGAATATTTTCGATAATAAGAATCATTAAAATCAATGAAAATCACATTAAAAACACTATTTAACTGTCTAAATACTCCTCGTGATCCAAGTCCCCTTCCCGTGTTAAGTTCGTCCAATTTCCCATAGGAGGGGACTTGGATAACGAGGAGTACTATTACTCGTGATCCAAGTCCCCTCTCCTAAAAATACAAAACGGCAATTAACCCGTTGATATTCATCTACCCCTCATTTCCCTCCTCTTCAAAACCACTCTGCCACTTTTAGACAGTTTAATAGACATGATTAATGAATATTTTCGATAATAAGAATCATTAAAATCAATGAAAATCACATTAAAAACACTATTTAACTGTCTAAATACTCCTCGTGATCCAAGTCCCCTTCCCGTGTTAAGTTCGTCCAATTTCCAATAGGAGGGGACTTGGATAACGAGGAGTACTATTACTCGTGATCCAAGTCCCCTCTCCTAAAAATACAAAACGGCAATTAACCCGTTGATATTCATCTACCCCTCATTTCCCTCCTCTTCAAAACCACTCTGCCACTTTTAGACAGTTTAATAGACATGATTAATGAATATTTTCGATTATGAAAATCATTAAAATCAATGAAAATCACATTAAAAACACTATTTAACTGTCTAAATACTCCTCGTGATCCAAGTCCCCTTCCCGTGTTAAGTTCGTCCAATTTCCCATAGGAGGGGACTTGGATAACGAGGAGTAGTATTACTCGTGATCCAAGTCCCCTATCCTAAAAATACAAAACGGCAATTAACCCGTTGATATTCATCTACCCCTCATTTCCCTCCTCTTCAAAACCACTCTGCCACTTTTAGACAATTTAATAGACATGATTAATGAATATTTTCGATAATACGAATCATTAAAATCAATGAAAATCACATTAAAAACACTATTTAACTGTCTAAATACTCCTCGTGATCGGAGTCCCCTTCCCGTGTTGAGTTCGTCTAATTTCCCATAGGAGGGGACTTGGATAACGACTAATAATACTCCTCGTTATCCAAGTCCCCTCCTATGGGAGATTGGACGAACTTGACACGGGAAGGGGACTCGGATCACGAGGAGTATTTAGACAGTTAAATAGTGTTTTTGTGTGATTAATTTTGTCTTATTGTTTTGATCATTGCTTCATCAACTAGGAAGAATATACTGCGCCACAGGAGAGAAAAGAAAAAGACTATTTTTGTCGTTTGAAAAAGTGTCCGAGTCAGCTGTTTTTGTGTCAATGAGAAAACGTGTGGTGGAAGGAAGTCCCCGCTCAGTGAGAAGCTTCGCACAGTTTCGCATCGCGAACAATGAATTTCTTTTGAAAATCTTCCAACCGTGGATTCTATTGAAAGATTGCTGATATTTGAGGTGTATCTCAAGTTTGTCCCCAGTGACTTGGATGACGATAAGGCCGACAAATGCTTGATTTTTTTTTTACACTAACAGTTTCCATTACACCTATATTTCATACAACTTGGCTCTTATTTAAATTTGATTCTTTAAATCATTTTTTTCTTAATTGAAAATAGAGATAAAAAAAATTAGAATTTTCTTGCCATATTATTACTTTACACCAACAGAGGGCATACACAAAAATATGCAACAAATTCTAGTTTTTGAGCGCTCTGGTGAATACAAAAATTATTCCAAAGTTACTAATGAAAAATAAATTGCAACTGTCAGACTGTATGGAAATTAGTCATTTTAGTCACAAAAGTGATATTGGATGTTGTTTGAAGGTTTGCATGGTGGCATGTACAATTGCTGATGTGGTTTATGGTACACCATGTGGAGTGTTATAGAAACAGTGGATAGAAGAAGTGGATAGGCGAGAAAGTGGAGATTTGAGAGTAGAGTATTCTTTCTTGAAAATAGTCCTGAAAAGGACTGTAAACCAGAAGGAATGTTGAGTGAGAACAGCTTGAGTAGTGGAGCTGATGAGGAGATGCTGGCTTGAGTCGGCGAGTAGAGATGATGAGTAGTAGAGAGACTCGACGTTTCGGACAGGTTGACTGTCCGTCTTCAGGACACATCCACATGGTGTACTGTAAACCACATCAGCAAAAGTGATATTTTAATGATTTTTTAAAGTGTGTGTGTGCTCTATACAACATTGGCATACCATAGTCCTACCTGTAGATTCCCGACAGGTAGGGTGGTAGCAGTGAAAAAGTGCCTCGGGCGAAGTTTGTTCATGCAAGCAGGCTCCACTCCACTTCACTACCGTTACACTATGCTCCACCTACCCGAACTTCAGGATGGTGAACTCGATCAGATATTCCGAGTCGCAAATGTGGGATGGAAATCATGTTTATTGTAAAAATTAAAGATAAAAATATAACGAGATAGATGAATGACTTAATATCTTCACTCTGTGTCCATCCTCCGGTTACCCTCAAAATTGGTGATTTTGGGCCAGTATCAAGTTCCTCACACGTATTGCATGCATGCGATCGGCGCAACCAATCGCATGCGATGTTTTGAAATTGGCTGTGAGTATGCATAGTTCAATAGAAAATTTAAGGATAGGGATTTTAGGACGGGTTTTCAGCACTCATTCAATGAACAAGTTTATGATATAACCTTGTTCTCAGATACATCTCCATGTGTGGCAAAATAAGGGTGGCAATTTTTGGCTTTTTTCTGTTTTCCTATGGGACAAATGCTTGATTTTCTTACACTGTCAGATTCCATTACAGCTATTCATCTTTTAACTTGGCTCTTATTTAAATTTAATTCTTCAAATTATTTTTCTTAATTAAAAAAAGAGTTTGAAAAATGAAAATTTTCTTGCCATATTACTTTCCACCAATAGAGGGCATACACAATAATATGCCCAAAATTCAAGCTTTGGGAGGCTTTGGTAAATACAAAAATTATTCCCAAGTTACTAATGAAAAATAGATTGCAACTGTATGAAAATTAGTAATTTTAGTCACAAAAGGAATATTTTAATGATTTTTCAAAGTGTGTGGTATGTACAGCATTGGCATACCATACTCCTACCTGTAGATTCCCCACAGGCAAGTTGGCTGCATAAAACAAGTGGTTTTCAGCTTGTTTTCATTTTCAGAAAGTGCTGCATGTGCCTGGGTGTATATGATAAATACAGGAGTTTCCCCACCAGTTCCATTAGAAACTACCAAATCCATATTAAGGGGTGTTTTTTTTTCATCAAGTAAAAAACCTATTTAGGGGGAATTTCAAATGTTACATGAAGATGTAGCCTCGGCTGGAGATATTCGGAGTAAAGATCATTTTGCTATTCATAAGCTAACATTTTAAGTGTCTGTCACATTCACAGTTCACACACAGAGACCATGTTTACCTGCCAAATGCAGTTTGCCTGATGCCTGATGGCTCCATAAATTGTGCTACATTGTAAAATGAAAAAAAAGATGTATTTGATACCTTTTTGTTATGATTTGACACAAATTAGGGCAAAACTGAATACCCTCCTGTACAAATAATGATAGCAGGAGAAAACTCACCAGCAGTTTTGTTGACATCATGATCATTTTGTGCAGATAATAGACTTTTAGGTGGTTGTTGTTGGTCATTGCATGTCGTCACAAAAAAATTATTAGTCTATTTTTTTAGATATTTTTTTCCTGTAAAATTTGGTGAAATGTTCTGTGTGTTTGCTCCATATAAGATAAAGAACCACGGTAAAAAAAATGGAGAGACTCTGACTTCATAACCTCCAGCGTTGAAAACTTGATGCAAGAACATATGATTTTAATATTCTGACAATAATTGGTATTGTCCTCTCTGTGTACATGATTGTAATACAGTGGAACACTAGAGGGAAAGAGAGAGAGGCCAAGTTACAGGGATTTACTGGCAGATCCTCAGTTGAGATTCTCTGGTCTCTATGAAGAAAAGTGTGCTGACCTTTATGTGACCTGTCGAGTCTTTGCCGATGGGAAACCTTTGACCTTGCCCAGAAGAACATCATACAGGGCATTTACTACCAGATGGAAGTAAGTATCGGGGTAATATTGGGTTTTTATTAGTGTTGTTTTTACACAGTTTGTTGTGTCTTTTTATACTTTGAAAATAATGAAAGTCTGTTTGTGATTGTTTACAAAAGTGAATAAAAAATATCATTTTTTGAGAGATGAATGAGTGCTTACCATTATCGATTTGCATCTCTTACATACATGTATGCACATACTGTACATGTATACTTACATCTGGGGTAATGAAAAAGCCAAATATTATCAAAGGAAGAGAGTCTTTATGATTATGACTATTCATTAGACTACTATAGATGCATCATTTTTTTTCCTGTAGTTCATAATTCTGTAATTTTATGACAATCAGGGCTCTGGAACACAAAAGTTAGCGGTTAATCGTACGCTTGATTCTCATGATTGATTATACATTGTGATCAATGGAATCAGGGTTCCGTAACACAAAAGTTAGCAGTTTATCGTACGCTTGATTCTCAAGATCGATTATACATTGTGGTCAGTGGAATAAATCGTAATGATATTCTTCTACGATGATTGCTAAACTTTGTGTTAACAGGCCCCTGCTCTTCTTTCTATGATAGTGATGGATTGAAATATTTTCTTTGTTGTTGATTTATAGCTGGAATGAATGGCTGATCCTTCCACTAAAGTTCAGTGACCTCCCAAGAAATGCCCAGGTATGAATTCATTGTGACTATCAATTTAAAAAGTATTACCATTGCTATGTTATTTATTGTAAGAACCATTATCAGACTTTGAGTGTGCTATTTCTTTTTTTTAATATATGAATGTAACCCATTGACACAATAAATTTTGATTATTGATTCTTCGTATAATAACATTTATTGTCCTTGAAAATACTGCACAGAGAGGGTTTTCTATTATGGACAGTCAATTATAGATCATTGCTGAATGTAATTATGAAATTGTAATAGTTTTGAATTTTAGATCTGATTTTGTTGAAACTTTCAGTGTTATGCTTGTTTGAATTTTCTCTACTTATTTAAGTCAGCTTGATGTTTAGTTGGACTTGTCTCTTCAGTAGTTAGAGAATCCAATAAATAGTATTTTATTAAGATTTCAGCACGTTATCTCAAAGGAAAGATAATCGCATTGAATATTCTAGTGTTATGTGAACCATGATCTTTTAATCTTCTGAACATTAACTTTTTTTAGATCTATGAATGATTCTTGAAAAAAATTAGTACTTTAGATATTGAAACTTTCTTAGACAAATATTCACTTCTATATAGGCTGCTTTCACCATCTGGGATGTGTATGGACCAGATGATGCACGGCCGGTAGGAGGGACCACTGTCAGTCTCTTTGGCAAACATGGGTAAGTCCAAGAAACAGAGCTTGAATCTGTGATGGTTTTCTTGAAAGTGAAACCTGTTTGAATAATACTAGTAGATGGTTCTGAGTAACAGTAAAATATTGCCCTCAAATGATCACACAAAAATCTTTGAGATGAAATTGTATTTAGGGTATGATTCAGTTTCAGGGCAATTGCAATTGGGTTTGATTTGGATGGCCATGTATTAAAAAAAAGGGAGGGATATGTTCATCATAAATGGTGGCCATAATACAAGTGGATTATTGTATTTCCAGGGGGAGGGGGGGGGTGTAGTAAAGGGATTAGAAACACTGAAGTTGGAGAGGTTGTTATCTTGTATTAATTTTTCTTCTTCAAAAGGCAATGTCACATTTATTTATAGCGTAAAGGAAAGGGTGGTTAAGTTGTATTAATTGTCCTTCTTTTAAAGGCAATGTCACATGTACCTATAGCATAAAGGAAAACTGTTATCTCCTGTTGATGTGATATTGTTATGATCAGTATGTGTTGGGACGTGACAATCAAATAATATTTCTTGAATGTTTTGTGGCAGCACATTCCGCAATGGCATGCAGGACCTGAAGGTATGGCCGGGGGTCGAGGGCGATGGTCGGGGTCAAAGCAAGACACCCGGTAAGCTGGCCGATAGCAATGACACCATGGCACGGCTGGCCAAACTGACCAAGAAACATCGTAAAGGTCACATGCTGAAGGTGGATTGGTTGGATAGACTGACCTTCAGGGAGATTGAAATGATCAATGAAGTGAGTACATAAGGATCGGGTTTCACCTGAAGTGATTTGGCAGTGGTTTTCAATTTTAAAAGCCACTGAAAATCCTTGCATCTGATTGGCTTAGAGCATTTTTGTTGGTGAAAAAAATCACTGACATGTTGCTTGTGAAAGATATGCATTGTTTGGAGATTCCAGCAGTTTAATTTGTAAATTTCATCATGAAATACTGAATTTTTGATAAAAGGATGGTTATACATATCAAATAAAAAGCAGTTGTGATTCTTTTTAAATTATGTCATCACTTTTATTGAAAGATGACAAGAATTGAGCTTCATTTCTCTCGCAAATTAAGTATATATTGAAATTTCATGCAGGAATTTGGGAGATTATCTTGAAAATAGATAAAGATGAATAAAATGTAAAGACTGATAAAATAATATCAGTTAGCATTAATTGAAGACAGAAATTTTTACAGTCTGAACTCACAATGAAAGATTAATAATTTTCAAGGGATTGAAATGTAGCAGATAATATAATTTACAAGGAATATTATTTGAATGATTTTTTTTCTTCATTTGTTATTGTATAGAAAGAGAAGAGAGACTCAAACTTCATGTATCTAATGGTGGAATTTCCTAGGATTCATTACAATGATATTGAGTTTGCTGTTGTGTATTATGAGAAGGTAAGATACCGTACCAAGGTATATTGTGATAATTAAAAGCTAGATATACAGTGTGTCCCAGAAAAGATGGAACCGGGAATTATTTATGATTTATGATAACAAATACAATAGACAAGTAACATATCATTGTAAAGCTTAGAATCTTTTCTTTTACATGGAATAACTTAGAAGATTTCTCATTAATATGTGAGTGAGTACAAACAATTTGAAGGAAGGATATCAAAAAGTCACTTGTTGGGGTATCTGAATTTCAAAAGAAAAATCATGTGTCTAAAAGTGTTTAATATCTGCTCTTTAATTTGATACCTGAAGCTCAGAAATTGTCTTTTTTGTAGGATGCATTGTAGTTTATCAGTGATTCAGTTGTATAGCTAATATAAAGGTATTTTGTTTAAAGCAGCCTGATTATGTGGTTGATTTGTAATTCAAATGCAAAAAAGGGACCCCAATATGTCCAGTTAGTGAAATTTTCTTATTTTTGTATATTATAGCCATATTAAACATAATGCAGGTTTTGTTTTGTGAATATAGCATAAGAAAGAGCAGCTAATATGAATGAGTCTATAGAATTAATTATGTAGCAGATGTTTATCTCAGCTTGAATCTTATTTTTCCTTTCACTAGGACGCAGAGGAGACGATATGCACTAGAAACTATGCAGAGATAGTCTCTGTTCCAGATCCTGAGATGTTAATGGTGAGTCACGCACATGGGGTATAGTAGGGATTCCTCCCTTGGTGGTAATATAAATAGAAAGATTTGTATTAATATTCATATCCAGATTTATATCTAGATAAAATCATTGGCAATAATTACATTATAAATGGTCTCCTGTTGCTTTGAATAATGGCTTTGATCAATTATTTCTGATTAGATCGAGTTGTGTTCAGATATCATTGTCTTTTTCAGGGAAGCATTAATGATAATTTGATTTTGAAATTTGCTTACTAAGGTTATAATAATCAGTATCTTTACCCCATTACTCTAATATTAAAATCGTCTATAAATTAGGTTTGATTTTATTTTGTGTTTATTTGTTCCCAGGAAAACCTTGTTGAGAGTAAGCACCATACCTTGGCTAGAAGTGAAAGGAGTGGATTATCAGACAGAGATCTCAAACCAAATGCTTCCACCAGAGACCAGCTCAATGTGAGAAATCTGTTCTACATTTAGATATTTTTTCTTGTTACAATGAATTGCATCAATCATTACATTTTTTATTAAATTTGTACTGTTTGCTGATGATTTGAATATTTCATTCTTATTTTTCTTAGTCAGACTTTAGCCAACCTATGTAGTGTACTCATCAGTGGATCAAGATTTTTTTAAGGGGCTAATAGATTTCAAGAGGGGGGGGGTGGAGGTTTGCCAACTGACCAGTATGCACCCCACCCCATTCCCTAATGTTCTACTGCACTTAGAAATGATAAGAAATTTGTCTTCATGCCTATTTTATACTCAATAATCATCAAATGAAAAATGCTTACGTATTATGCAATGTATAACATGAAACCATGACCCTACATGCTTTGTTGATTTTTTTTAAGGTTACTTTCATCTTCATTCGTTTTCCTGCAGAACATAGTCGGCTATGGTCCCACCAAGCCGTTAACCTACGAGGAGCAGGATGTGGTGTGGAGGTTCAGATACTATCTCAACAGCCAGGGGAACGCCCTTACCAAGTTCCTTCGCTGTGTCAAGTGGGACGTTCCCCATGAGGAGAAGCAAGCCTTGGAGTTGCTTCAGAGCTGGGCTCCTATCGATGTTGCCGACGCGCTGGAGCTTCTCTCGCCTCAATTCAGACATAGAGCTGTCAGGAGATTTGCAGTGTCAAGGCTAAGACAGGCAAATGATGAGGTATCTACTATTTATGATGTGAAGTTAACTTTCAATATTCTGCGCTACTTTGACTGAAAGAAGCAAGTAACATAAGTGTATTTCCCTTGAAAAAAGGATAATCGCTGTTACTGTAATGACATAAAATATAATTTCCTAACACAGGAAACAACAAGTAGGACCACACTATAAATCAATGGGCATTTTCACTAACTTCTCTGGTTTTCATTTGCTCATTGCTCTGTAATTATTCATTTTACTGAAAAATTGCTTAGTAAATATCATTTATTCAGAGTTTTCAAAAGTCTGTATAAGATTTGTTTAATTTTGTAAACATTGTATTTTTTGTTTTTACCAATTACCAGAGTTTATCTTTAACCCATGCATTCTGAGCTAGGACATTTCAAATTCTTTGGTAATTCAGGTAAAGGATTGCAAATGGATAACCGACAATTTATTTATTTATTTATTGTTTTATGTGTGTTCACATCATCCACAATCTCATATATGAAAATACAGTGATACATGATTATTACATAAAGACAATATTAAGTAAAGAAAATATTACATAATCTCTCATTAACAGAGCACACAAAGGTCTTGCAACATAAGCTTGAAGCTTGAGTCATTACAAAACCATTATTTTACACTAACCAAAAAAAAAAAAAAAAAACTGATGAAAGGGTATATATGCATACAGGTACATGTATAATATTTACATAGAAGTATACAGAGAAGATGAAACAAGAATAGAAAGGAGGGTACCCCAATTTATATAAGAATATATGTATAATTTGTCAAGCAAATACAACAACATGAACTATCTTTGAAGAAAACATTATATGCCTACATTTTCATCATAGTTTCGAGATGAGCATGCTCTTAACTGCCTTCTTAAAGGAATATGTGATGCAGTGGAGAGAGAAAAAAACCTATGCCTGAATACCAACCAACAGCCCAAGTGGCAGCTGTCTTTGTTGATGTTATCTCTTCATGTTATTAGAGTCTTATGCTTTGAGACTTGGATATTTTGTAATGTGCGTAAAAACGGATAATTTTGAAATATTCAAGAATATGAATTAAACCTTGCTCTCTGCCTCCTCATGTGTGAAACACTAAAAAATACATGTGAGTGTTACTAATAATATGCATATTAAATGTATATCAAATATTCAGTAATGATCTACGCAGTGATCTTTTACATGGCATATAGGTCAAACCCTCTCCAGGGAAAGATAGTCCTGTGATTTTTTAATTCATTTTTCCTTGGTAGAGTTGACATTATCAGTATTCTCCTTGAATGATTGCATGTAACAAACATGTCTACCAATCCGTCTTGCAGGAGTTGATGTTGTACCTCCTTCAGCTGGTCCAGGCCTTACGTTACGAAGACTTTGATGAGATCAAAGCTGGACTAGAAGCTGCATCAGCTAGACCAAGAACCGAGTCTCATGTGTCCCAGGAATATCACGTGGATAGGGACAGGTATTTCTATTCTTTATCTGTGATGCAGCACCACAAAAGAATATGTGCATATACATGGAGTTACTATTGTTGTAGTTTTGTTGGATCTTATTGCTCTTTCAACCAGACTTAAATGAGACGAATCGAAGCAGGATGTACAGTTCATATATACATTTATTAATTAAAGATGATTACTTGATGATAATGACAAATACATGAGTAAGTCTGATGGAGACTATTCTCTGAAGATAAAGATAATATAAATGCTGCAAACTTAAGAAGTATACTTTTCTGTAGCTCTAAACTCCAATCTCTATTCTCTATTCTGTAACCAATCTGCAATCTTTATTCTGCAATCTCAAACAAAATCTCAGTTCTTAATCTAGACTCCCATAGCCTTCATGTAAGGACCAATCTGTTCATTTGTGCAACACCTACTTAACTTGTTGTATGCAAGCAAATGGGAGGCTGAATGTCAAAAATTTGTACAGGTGCACATGTACAGTCCAAAATGTACTATTACACGGTCTTCACGTCATAGCATACAAATAGCGAATAGGCATGAGTGCAATGGTGCGAGATTTTGCATGAGATGAAAGAAGATGCTCTATTCAATGAGGCGTTAGCTGAGTTGAAATAGAGTGTCTCTTTCAATGAATGCGAAATCTCGCACCATTGCACGAATAAGAATATTCGCTATTTGTGTGCCTTGGAGTTTAGCAAAAATATGAAAAAACACAGAGTTTTTCCCTGCAGTAATCTATGAAAAGGGAGCACAAATATTGAAAGCGAAAAGCAAAATCTCATAAGTGCACATGACCTCAGGCAGCATTGCGCTTTTAGCCAGAAGGCTTTACGCGTATTTCACCTTAATTTTTTACTGATAATTGTGCAATAATCGAATCGTATTGTGATGTCAACTCCTAAAGCCGTGCAATGTACATATTGGATGGTACGTCGTGTGTGCAATGGTACAAATGTTCGACATTCAGCCACCCAATTTGCTCGCTTACAACAAGCTATAAAGTAAGGTTGTACATTACAATTCAATTTATTGCACTCAGTAAATAATGAATGAAGGTGCAATGCGCATTGGGCTTACTGGCTAAACGTGCACTGCTGCTGCAGATCAGATGCATCCTTTAGGGATCTTGCTTTTTGTTTTCAATAATTTTTTCCCATTTTCATAGATAAACACAGGAAAAAAATACATTATTCATATTTTGGCTAACTTCCAAGGCATGGTAAATAGAAAATATTCTTATTCATGCATTCGCATGACATTTCGCATTTGGTGAAAAAAGAGATACTCTATTCAATTCGACTACCCCTTGTTGAATAGAGCATCTTTTTTTTTACCTCATGCGAAATCTTGTACCATCACACTCATACTCCTTCGACTTTTTGCATAACAGCCATCAGGTTGAAAATAGCCAACAGGTTAAAACATTTTAATTTTATATTTCTACAATATACCTTTTAGGAGTTCAAGTCACAACACTATTCCCCATCCCCTCGCTGAGACACCAGAGTCACCAACCCCTCCTGCCACACCCAGGGATCAGGAACAAGGGAAGAAAGACATTGAAGAGGTAACCTCTTCTCTTTATCGGTTTAAAGTACAATGTAAAAGATATCTCTTTGATAATCTGGGTTAAATCTAGTATAGAAAATGTTCTATACAACTAAGAGTTATCACGTAGCAGGCCAGCCTAGTCGTGTGTGAGCGTGTGTGTTTGTGTGTGAGGGTTTGTATGTGTTGCATTTTTGTTTTGCTTATCTCTTTTGTCTGTACATATCTGTATTTTATTCGTATTATGTGCAGTATGTTCCTTCCCTGTTTACATCTCATTTATTGTAGGGCCCCACTCACAAGCTCTGCTTTTTAGGGGTCCTCGAAAACCTCTCATATATGTTATTTATCCTTTTGTATTATCTGTTCGATGATTTGTACTCATACATGTATGTCTGGTTATTGAATAAATTAAACTTGATTTTGAACCTCAAGTATATCAAGTTTATACTCTCACTCACTAATGCTCATATGGCTTGAACTTGATCTGTATCCACTTTGTCTTCTTTCCATGTGGTCTCATTCCAGATGGCCTAATCCCTAAAGTGTTTTCAATTGCCATTCAGCTCATTTACCGTTTTGGCTCATTTCCAGTTTTAGGCTCTACCCATTTTGTCTAATGTCCACCTGCTCAACACTACTTACTCTCTATGATCGCTGATGTGGTTTACCGTACACCATGTGGAGTATTATAGAAAAGAAGAAAAAGAGAAAAAGAAATGGATAGGCGAGAAAGTGGAAATTTGATAGTAGAGTAATCTTTCTTGAAAGTAGTCCTGAAAAGGACTTTAAACCAGAAGAGATTGATGAGTTGAAAACAGCTTGAGTAATAGGATGGATGAGGAAGTGCTGGCTTGAGTCGGCGAGTAGAGATGATGAGCAGAAGCAGTAGAGAGACTCTACGTTTCGGGCAGGTTGACTATTTTCAAGAAAGATTACTCTCAAATTTCCACTTTCTCGCCAATTCATTTCTTTTTCTTTTCTATAACACTCCACATAGTTTACCGTAAACCACATCATTGTACATGCCATCATGCAAACCTTCAAACAACATCTTACTCTCTATGATTACGTGAACTGCTTTTTAACTAGGTTTTCATTGACGAAGTGTGAAATAATAAGCAGAAAAAGTGAAGATTAGACCATATGGGCATTAGAATGAATAAATTTTGAATTTCGGACTGGAATTCTCTGTTGAAAATAGAGGTGATATTGAAAGTGGAAACACTTTTGACTAACCATTGTATTTCAAGATATTTATAGCAGGTAATGATTTTGTCTTTCTAAATTCCAGTGATAAATAGACACCTTTCACTTTCTGTTTGCTTTGATATACATCATTTGCTGGGCCCCGTCTTACAAAGAGTTACGATTGATCCAATCAATCGCAACTATGGACGGCCAGCAACGTCAACATCTATTATGCATGTTTGTTCAAAATATTTTCTATCTATGATGTATATTCATGTATTCATTTTTTTCTTGAAAATTCACTGCGCTTCTCTTTGCATACAAAGGACGTTGTGCAAATTTTTCGTAGAAAAAATTATGACACTGATGGATTTCCATAGAGTTACGATTGATCGAATCAATCGTAACTCTTTGTAAGACAGGGCCCTGGTATCTATATAAACATGTTGCCACTCTTCAAGAAACATTCATCGCAATAAATATCGTGTTATTCTCCCATTACAGTGTAATCTAGCCACATTCCTGATAGAGAGAGCATGCTGTAACTACACCTTAGCTAACTATCTCTACTGGTATCTACTGGTAGAGAGTGATGAACAAGATACAATCTCCAAGGATACGCGTATCATCGACATGTACAAGACTGTTCTTAAATGCTTTAGTCAATCTCTCAGCAAGGTGAGTTTTCACAAAAAATAATTTTCAGATAATGAAGGCTGTAAATGGATAATTGAAAATAGCTTAAATGTATAAAAGAAATCCATGAAATTTATGAAAAATTCTATGAGATCTAAAAATTTGTAAAAAAACCCCATCTCACTAGAAAGAATAAAAATCAGTAAAGGTATTTCATACCTAGATTACAAAATCTTCCCACATCATTATACTAAAAGAATACAAATAAGTTTTTGGCATAATGAAAATTGATTTGATAAATGTAGTGAAAATCTTTGACATTGATGAAATGATTGGTGTTATTCAAGATCTATGTTCAGTGCTTGTAATCGAATACTTTCCTTAAGGAAGAAAAATAAACTAATTGATATATGTATGGAAGACCAAGATTTCAAACAGGTCAGTGGTGCATTCATGAGTAATTTTGTGAGTCATATATCTTCCTTTGTATCTATCTAATGACATACATTGACTCTTTCTTATGTTTTTTTTTCTACCAGTATTTGGGTAATTCAGTATTTGTGAAAGAAAAATGGATAAAGAGGGACAAAATTATGTTTTAGTAGATTTTAAGTCGAATACATGTGATAATTATTGCTTATTTTCCTCCTTTATTATTTTTTTTCTTTGCTGATTAGGGAGGAAAGGATTGTGTTCACTATCGGTCACTACTGGTCAGACAGCACACATTGACCAATCATATCCTTAATATCATGAGATTAGTAGCTAAAGAGAATGGGAACAGAAAGAAAAAGGTATGTATATTTTCACTTCTTACCATTTTGTAAGCACGTATGATTCTAGGGGCTTCATTAATATTTGCGCAAAACCTTGAATAATAATAATAAATAGCGGCATATTTACCCAGGGTAGCCACTTCAGTTCCGAAAACTGTTCTCCCAGCGGGCCCTGCTATTATCACCCCGGCTTTAGCACGGCTACCTTGATCGGGCGCTCGAGCATTCGAGGATTTTCTTCCTACCGGGTACCCATTCACCTCACCTGGGTCGAGTGCAGCACAATGTGGATAAGTTTCTTGCTGAAGGAAATTACACCATGGCTGGGATTCGAACCCACGACCCTCTGTTTCAAAGTCCGAAGACTAATCCACTGGGCCACAACGCTCCAATATGTGTAGAATATGTATTCAAATAGAAACATATTTATGTATGTATTGCATACAAACCCATACAAATAAATCGTATTTTGGAGCATTTGTTATGACTTTTTAGGTTAAAAAGTGGGAAAATTTTAGCAATACAATTTTTAACATTGGAGGATAAAAAAAAATCACATTTATGTATGTACTATTGTTAGGTATTGGGATGACAAGTCTTTCTACCTCATGTTGTTTTTAAGATGACTCTCTTCATTTTTGATACATGATGATATATCAAATCTTGGTAATCTAGCTACAATTAGAACCCACCATGTGATGACATCACAGTCCTGTTTCACGAAGACTTGTTATAATAGCAAATGCAGAATTCTATAAGTAGTTTACTTTCAGCCAATCAAAGTGAATGATTTCAGTAGCTATAATCCGTTACTGGAATTTTTGAAAATCAGTTTTTATCAATTCAAGTTTTATTAAATAGGCGCCAGATAAGACCAATATAGCTCACGTCAGAGGGAAGACTATCCCTTTGAATACAGCATCAGGGGCCATCTTACAAATAGTTACGATTGATCCAATCAATTGTATCTCTATGGAAATCCATCAGTGTCATAATTTTTTCAAAAGGAAATTTGCATAATATCCCTTGAAAACAAAGAAGAACACATTAAATTGTCAAGAAATCAATGAATTTATGAACATGCGTCATATCTAGAAAGCGATTTGAATAAACATGCATTTTATATGTTGACTTTGCTGGCTTTCTAAAGTAACTCTTTGTAAGACGGGCCCCAGCTCAGTCATGTATTTTCATTCTCGTGGTCATTTATTTCATTTGGCTACAAAAATGTTTTGTCACTAATACATGAAAAGTCTTGTCAGAAGTTTAATAGTACTTAGCAGAGCCTCTCTCCCAATCAAAATCGAAAGTTGTTAGTTCTGAAAACTTGTCAGACAACAAATGTTTAATGAAACACTTCCCAAATGTCGGATGGGGAGTTGGAGTAAGTATCCTAACTAAAGTTTTTTCTATGACGTGCGTCTTTATTCTAGATCGAGAGGTTACAGGCATTACTCGGTGACAATGAGCAGTCGGTCAACTTCACAAACTTTGACCCTCTACCCCTGCCCCTTCACCCGGAAGTCAAGGTTGTGGGTGTGGTCGCGGAGAAGGCGTCCATGTTTAAAAGCTCCCTCATGCCCATCAAGCTCACATTCAAGACGACCGATCACGATGAGTATGTAGCTATATGTAAGAATGGAGATGATTTAAGACAGGACCAACTCATTCTTCAGATCATCACACTTATGGATCAGGTGAAAAAAAACAACAAAAAACAAGGCAGAGTTTCACTAAGGCCCGTATTCTGAAGTCGGGTTTAAAGTTGTGGTTTAAATATGGGAAGTCAAAAGTATCAACATTTTTATTAAGTTGTATGTTTCTTATGTTTACTGTGCTCTTTCCTGATTCATCGATGGCGAAGACAATCACCTATTTATACTTCTTAGACAATTATGAATGATTTGAGAGCCAGATGAGCTGAAATATGATATCTCTACTGTTAGTGATTTATGTAAAAAATGGCTATCCATACTTAAACCGCAACTTTAAACCTGAGTTTAAGTTAAACCCGACTTCAGAATACGGGCCTAAGAGTTTAAGTGTGATTCAAAGTCATGCTTGGTATTGATGTGCTCATGTAATGCACAATCTTATTTAATAATACGCAGTAGTACGCGTCCTCTTGTCACGATCTGACCAATTCGGTCATGCCTTTTATACCGCACACAAGTCAGCGTTTAAGTCATATGTAAATCTTTGTGAAACACCCCCTCGGAATTCTAAATCAGTTGACTCCAACATCAAAACCTCTTTGTTGATTCTTAGATAGCTAGTTTAGTTTGAAAATGATGGCGTGTGAGAAGATGCCATAGTTTGTTTAGTTTGGCGAATTAAAGATATTTGATTGGCTATGGCATGATTAAATATGACATAATTACATTTTAATGTGGGGTAAACTTCAATGATCATAGATCTCATTGTGAGAGTATATTTAATATATAGCTTACCTTTTGGTATCTTGAGAACCTTCTGGAATATAAGTTCTTTGCGACAGTTCGGATAGTCAGTTCCCAGGATCAGTTCAGACAAGGCCAAATATAAATGTGCTATGTATTTCATGATTGGTGGGGTCAGTGGCATCAAATTTTTTTTGTCTGCCATCAAGAACCTCTGTGTGTGATCATTCTTATTATTCAGAATTTTCTTGTAATATGACTTTGTATCAGTGCACTTTACTGATGATAAGACATTTTTCCTCTGCAGTTGTTGCGACAAGAGAACCTAGATCTGAAGCTGACTCCATACAGAGTACTGGCTACAAGCAGCAAGAATGGCTTTGCTCAATTCATTGATTCATCAGCAGTAGCTGATGTACTTTCGCAAGAAGGAAACATTCAGGTAACTTTCGGAATTCCATGCAAGTTATTCCTGGGACCTAATATTGGGGGATTTATCTTGAGTCAAGGCCGTGTAAGAGCTGCCAGTAATTGCCTGATTCGGTGCTTTTTGAAGGGAATTAATCAGGGGTTGAGAATGAGTACTTTGGATAATTTCTCAGATGCAATGTTGAAATAAATTTTAAATGATGCTCCCATCAAATTCATAATGAAAGAGGGTTTTCCCATGAATATGAGGATAAATGTCCTGCCATCCTCTTTTTTAATAAATGAAAGTGCTGATTCTTATATCCCTAGAAGCAACCTCAAGGCTCAATTCAGTGAACTATTATTAATCTGATTGTATAGAATTATTATGGAATCATGAAGATAGAGATTCAATTTGATTGACAGAATTATAAACAGAACATGGAGAAACTACATTAAATGATAGAAGTGTTCCATTAAATTGCTTGCCATCTTAGCGCAAAACATTATGACTGAAATAATAACTATTTGATTCTGCAGAACTTCTTCAGAAAGCACGCACCAAGCGAGGGAGCCCCGTACGGCATCAGCCCTGATGTGATGGATACCTACGTGAAGAGCTGCGCCGGCTACTGCGTCATTACCTACCTACTGGGGGTCGGAGATCGTCACCTGGACAACCTCCTCCTGACCAAGTGTGGCAAGCTCTTCCATGTGGACTTTGGGTACATCTTGGGGCGGGACCCCAAGCCCCTCCCACCGCCCATGAAGATGAGTAAAGAGATGGTGGAGGGGATGGGAGGGGCGCAAGGGGAGCAGTACCAAGACTTCCGGAAGATCTGTTATACATCATTCCTTCATCTCAGAAGGTGAGTGTCGATTATAATTTATTATTATTTAGATGTACTGTTTTAGAGGTGCAGGTATTTTTTGACGTCTTGTGAGGTTGTTTCAAGGAGACAAAATATTGATATTGATTTTTAACGTGCATGCCTATGCAAACCGTCCAATATTTTCAAAATGAATATTTTGCCCCGCCCACAAGATAATCATTGGTTAATAAATGATTTATGTTTATGATGTCAATGTGGATTTTACTTTCAATTGAATTATGAATATTTTATTGGTGTGGTTATGTAAATAACGTACTACATAGGCTTATGAATGTTATTTTGGGCCATCCAAACAAGCCTGATGAGCTTTCATTTGGTCCACCACTATTTTAAAATGTATTTGTATATTGCTTTGTATATATTTTAATTTTGTGGAATTAAATGAAATGAAATAAGATATTGATGTTTTGGAAAATGATGATTGAGTATTGATATTCTATTTTCTCAGACATTCCAATCTAATCTTGAACCTGTTTTCCCTGATGGTTGATGCCAGTGTGCCTGACATAGCGTTAGAACCAGACAAGACAGTTAAAAAGGTCAGTCTAATCAAACTGATCATCCATTGATTGGATTGAAAATTGGACATTGTAGAAGCTAACAGAAATTATTTTCCATTTTTTTTGGCACACTTTTGAATTTTGCATTCTTCTAAGAAGCTGTTAGTTTTCTACTTGTAATTACCCGATGTGAAACAATTATTGTACTCATGATATTACAATTTCTTACTAAGAATATGTGATTGTTGGTCAGACCAAATGTTTTATGCTGTAGAAGTTGAATTTGCTTGATTTTGAAATGGGTATTTGAGAGAAGTTCACTTTTAGGATTTGGTAATTTCCTGGCAATTCAGAATCGCATTAATGTGATGTATAGAATTTATAAGATTGTCATTTACATAATTCTCTGTATTCTTCTTTTGATTTTTGCGAAGCAAAGTGAGACTATAGGCGCCGCTTTTCCGACGGCGGCGGCGACGTCAACATCAAATCTTAACCTGAGGTTAAGTTTTTGAAATGATGTCATAACTTAGAAAATATATGGACCTAGTTAATAAAACTTGGCCATAAGGTTAATCAAGTATTACTGAACATCCTATTAGAGTTTCATGTCACATGACCAAGGTCAAAGGTCATTTAGGGTCAATGAACTTAGACCATGTTGGAGGATTCAACATCGAAATCTTAACCTGAGGTTAAGTTTTTGAAATGTCATCATAACTTAGAGAAAATATATGGACCTAGTTCATGAAACTTGGACATAAGGTAAATCAAGTATCACTGAACATCCTGCATGAGTTTCACGTCACATGACCAAGGTCAAAGGTCATTTAGGGTCAATGAACTTTGGCCGAATTGGGGATATCTGTTGAATTCCCATCTTAACTTTGAAAGTTTATGGATCTGATTCATGAAACTTGGACATAATAGTAATCAAGCATCACTGAAAATTTTGTGCAAGTTTCAGGTCTCATGATTAAGGTCAAAGGTCATTTAGGGTCAATGAACTTTGGTTGAATCGGGGGTATCTGTTGAATTACCATCATAACTTTGAAAGTTTATTGGTCTAGTTCATTAAACTTGGACATTAGAGTAATCAAGTATCACTGAACATCCTGTGCGCGTTTCAGGTCACATGACCAAGGTCAAAGGTCAATGAACTTTGGCCGAATTGGGTGTATCTGTTGAATTACCATCATAACTTTAAAAGTTTATGGATCTGATTCATGAAACTTGTACATAAGAGTAATCAAGTATCACTGAACATCCTGTTCGAGTTTCAGGTCACATGATCAAGGTCAAAGGTCATGTAAGGTCAATGAACTTTGGCCATGTTGGGGTTTTTTGTTGAATAACCATCATATCTCTGTAATTTTATTGGTCTAGTTCATAAAAAGTGGACATAAGAGTAACCATGTATCACTGAACATCTTGTGCGAGTTAGAGTAGTATTCAAAGTCAGCACTGCTGCTATATTGAACCGCGTGATGCAGGTGAGACGGCCAGAGGCATTCCACTTGTTTTTGTATAATAGCCTCTAAATGAATAATTGTGTTTGTTGATTATAGCTCCAGGATAAGTTTCGTCTAGACCTTACTGATGAAGAAGCAGTTCATTACATGCAGACTTTGATCGATGAGAGCGTGGGGGCAGTCTTTGCAGCTGTTGTTGAACAAATTCACAAATTTGCCCAGGTAAGGATAATCCCAATTACATTAGTTGCATTATTTGGCGTGTAGGATGAAACAGTAAAATTCTACATGTAGTTCATCAGGACAGGATTTCATGAAAGACTTGCCAGATGTTTTATCCGTACAATTACCATAAGAAGTATGTTACTCAGTCAATCAGAATCAAAGAAAGTTATCAGATTTGTCGGATAAAAATGCTAATGAAATGCTCACCCAGGTGTTGTAACACCCTTAATTAGATGCGATTGAAATCAAATATGGAGTTTCCTGATCTCAATATTCACATTAACCAAATAAAGCAATTATAAAGGGGAATCTGGTGGTTTACATCATAGATGTGCTTGTGCAGGGAGATATTGCATATACTCATTCTTTATTTTATCCTTTCTCTCCCACCCTATACATCTTCTCTCATTGTCCTACCATGTAGTACTGGAGAAAATGAACAACTCTGAACGGTGATGAACAACCAAAGAAGGAATCAAGATGAACCCTAGGTCTCTATCAGTATACATCATTGCTAACAGTGGTGCCTATTCAAACCATGCCTGATTCGCAATATTGTCACATCTCAAAGAGGCTCCTTAAAACAAGTCTCATGAAGTGCCGTACATAGGGGAGAAATATAAGGAAGGTTTTGGAGCGGGAATTTACTGGATGAATTTGCTGCTACAAGTTGATGACTTCAAGGGAAGCACTATCATTCCATATTTGTTCTGTGTTTATACTTCTCGTGCCATAGAAATGGCAGCTCTGTAGTGATCATGTGGATTATGTGGGAACAATGAGCGACTGTGGCATGATAACGAAAGAAGGCCTCTAAGTGTGATTGTCAATGTCAATTTCCTGGAAAATTCATCAAAATCCTCTAATTCTGGATTATACATATATTTGTCCTGACTTGGATCCACAGCACCAAGCTTTAACTATTGATCATAGTTGAATTGTATGCTTGATAGCGCAGTAGGCCCGAGTCATTACATTTATTTTCAATTTTTTTTGGTAATAAATAGGCATTTCGGGTTGACTGGTGGTGGTTTAACAACCCCAAAATTGCTGAAATTTCATTTCATTCTAATCCTACATGTAGACATTCATGTTGGGGTCTACTTGATCTAGTTTGACAGAAAACTGAAAATAATCTGAGTCAAGAAAGAAAGGAATATTCTTCATTTTCTAAATAGATCAAAATTTCAAGAAAATATGGGAAATAAATGACAATTTTTTTTAATGTAAAGATTTAAAATCGTGAAATCTCAGCAACTTTTAGGGAGGTTCCCCTGCCCCTTATGATTGTCAAAATAGAAAATGTGTATGCTTTAAAAAAGTTGTTTGAATGGCGTTTAAGTGTGACTCAGCCCTAGTGCAAATAATGATCAATGTAATCAATCCTTAAAATTATTCCTATAATCAATCTCTAAGCTTTGTATTACAAGGCTCAATGATGTTAACATAAATGCAATGTTCCTGAAATATCAGCTAAAGAACATTTCTTCATGATGTATATTATTCAAATTGAAATGTAATTTTAAGATACTACTACTGGTATTATATTTGTGATCATCAACAGTGATTAATACCCGTCAATCATGTCCATTGTATATTTTGAGCCATCAAAATTCTTGGGGGGGGGGGGTGATGGGCTCCTCTTTACATGTAAATGACAGTAAAAGTTTCACATTTTGATATAAAAGAGCTTGAAATTAGAATTGAAAGTAACAGGTAAACACTGTTGATTGATAAAAGTTGGCATTACAACTCATTCAACAGAATTTCATTCAAATGTACATCAACAGACCCCCAAAATAAATAACATATTTGTCATGAAACGTATTGATAGAACATAACCAGTGACCCGAGGGGGTCTTTCATAAAGCTGTCAAACAGGTTGTGCATGACTTTAAAATTATCTTGTATAATGGGATGCCCAAAGTTCAAAAAAAGATATTGAAGTAAAATGTCAAATTATATGGCGATTGCAATTTACATTGAAAATCATTTATAGTAAAACTGATCTTTTCATGTGAAGTTTATCTTGTGCAGTTAATTCATGATTTAGAATCCCCATTCGACTTGCCATTCAAGTTGATCCTGAAGTCATAAATTTACAAACATCTCTGTAATACATCCCCTCAAAACAGACTACAGTAACAGCATGAGAATTATTAAAGAGACTGAAACATTTTGAAACATCACACACTTTTATTCACTAGTCAAACACATCACAAGTGGTAGTCAATGGGAAGTATATTATAATACACCAATGAATCACCATATATATATATATGTATCAAAACTGACAATTAGTGGGCTATTCTGACCTGGTATATCTGGTGAATTCTGTTAATTTCCCAAGGATTAATAAATAAATCATCAATCTCCTGTGGTCATTGACCTGTATTAACAACAGTGGAGGTTTAAACATTAGTTCAAATTTGTAGTTCCAACTATGGATAGCGGATGGTTGGACGTCATCATTCTTTTATTTCCCTGTTTGCATGACCTTGGGCCTTATTTTTTAATAGTCAAGAAAACCATTGTACTCCCACATTAGAATTAACAATAATAAACTGTTGGCTAATGTGACATATTTGACCATCCATAGTTTTTACCACTAAAGGCCTCCGCACACCTTATGACTGTTCGCGATCTGATTTTGGAACAAATTGCATTTTCCTAATTTTCTGAAAATGTGAATGGAACATATTTTGTTTGAGGTTAAAATTGATTGAATGAGTACTAATAAAACCATTTTGAAAGATTGCAAGCCTTTATTGTGGAGTAAAGGCCAAATTAGTTTCAAATCGTAGCCAATCGTACAACTGATATGACATTATTACGACTAGATATTAAATTTGCTTTTATTCTAAGGATGATAGCATAGTCACATATTTGAACATATGTATTCGTACAATGATTTAGAACATTCAACATTACACAGTAAGATATTCCAAGTCTCAATATTAGCATCAAATTCTACTACATATTATTCTGAAATCGGTTGCAGACTAATCGTAAAGTGTGCGGTCGCCTTAATTCTAACAACGATTTTACTCAGTATGCTGTTGTCAATATGAGTAAATGGGCTGATTGTTGATGGAATCCATATGTGTGGATTATTCAAGGAAATCTGAAATAAATAAATTCATGCTTTTCATTTTGAATTTTCTGATTACTTAAATCCATTATCTCATTTAAAATGAAAATATTTGGTCATGTACATATATTTATTTTATTTGAAAATCATTTAGCTTTTAGTCACAAGTCACAAAGGTGCATGATCATGGACATATGTATTTATATTTTCTTCCCTTTTTATAGATTTTGTTATCAAAATTATAAATCTTAGTGGTGGAATGGATTTCTCTCTCCATTATACATGTATTAAATCATATTTAAACTTTAATTTTGATGATTCTGCCGACATATTACGACTTTGAGTCATTGAAAGTGGCTGCATGTTAATGTGTGTCTATAAGTATACTAAGTATATAAACTAAGAATTTTGAGTCCCAACTATATATATTAACAAAATATTTGCACTGGGGTAAAAAAGCTGCATACCGATAAATATATTTCACAACTACTCTTAACACACTAAAACATAAAGTGTACATATTAACAAATGGCAAGAACGTAAAGTACAAAGCGTAGAAATCAATTTCACAAACGGTGGCAAGCACTCACAAATTTTGGTCAGATATTGAAATGGCATTATAATGTATTATACTAGGAAGCTATACATATTAACAAGGTTGGTTACAGAATAGGTGCTATATTTTCCTTAATCTTAGATCAACTTGGCATTGCAAGCCTGTAAACATGGAAGTATTGGTTGAAAATACTTTCTTCCCCATTTGCAAAATGGAAAGCACTGGTAGTCATTGTTTAAGACAAGTTTATTTCAAAACTATACTTAATGATAGTGTCGAAAAGCTCGAACCTCATGTAGACTATTAAGTTGACATGTTGAGCTTTCAAAATGGAGTTTTTTTTATCAGACATTTAACCTTTTAAAGCAGGGACTAAACAATGATTCAAATTTAAAACAGATTTTTTATAGCAGGAAAAATCCTTATGAATGTAAGTTTTTCAGTTCAGGGGAGCATTTCATCAACATTTTTGTCTGACAAGTTGTCAGGTCCTTTCATGAAATGCTCCCCAAACTACCATGTTATGTAGAGTATAACCAAAGATCAAATACATGTAGGTGATGGGTGGACTAACAAGTGCTTTCAAAATCAATCCCTGGGTTAAGAATGCATTTACCAATTTCTAACTTCAATAACGAATCATTTACACAATACATCTCTAATGCCATCTTATGTCTCCTTACATCACATCTGGGGCCCGTTTCATAGAGAGTTACAACTGTTGTAACTTTGCCATTATGGCAACTACCATGGCAACAGGGCTCAGCAGCCAATCACAATCAAGGTTACCATGGTAGTTGCCATAATGGCAAAGTTACAACAGTTGCAAGTCCTTTACGAAACAGGCCCCTGGAAGCAGGTTTTGAAGCTGTTCATATTTAAATACATGTAAAATACACTTCTCCTTTACACATTAATGGAGGACTGTTCAAACATTTTACACAATTTTGTTACAAGGTTATACAAAGTATATTACAAGCATTTTAAATGAGGTATAAAGAAAGACCATAATCATGATAAAAAATGGTGTAGGCAGTTATAAGTGAAAGCACATTATGACCTGAATTTAACATCATAAGAGGAATTTAGCAGCTTTTCAGCATTTATGAAGGAATTTTCAATTCAATTAATTTGAAATCACCTTGTCCACCAAGTTACAATGGGTGCTTTGTGTTGATAGCAAACTAAGTAGATTAAGCAACATAGATTCGTTTCAGAATCATTTTCATTCAATGAAAATTGCAGCATTTATGAATGAAATAATCAGTTATAACTTCACTCTGCTCTATGTACAAGCCACCACTTTAAGTCGGTAAGACATCTTTCATGAAGGATCCCACAAGCATCTAATCATCACCAACGCTCATATTCATTATAATAATGTAGGTATATTTACCCAGGGTAGCCACTTCAGTTTCGAAAACTGTTCTACCAGCGGGCCCTGCTATTATTATTACCCCGGCTTTAGCTTGGATAAAACAATGGGAACTGTTGGAACTGCTAATTGTCTTTCACGATGAGTCTTCCTGCATTCCCCCGTTGTTTTTGCCGATGTATGCAAGGATAAGCAATAAGATGCTTGTCAAATTCCTGCGTGAAAGATGCGACTATATCAAGTTATAAGAACAGGAGGAAGTGATTTCCCCCAAATCTTTTATGGTTCTTGAGACTTGTCATTTCAGTGACATGTCGCAGTTTGTGCATTTCATAATACATGCTTGCCAAATATTCCCTTATTTTGACACCACTCATATGCTTTGATCCTGGGAGTGTACTTGCCTCCTTCATTATTCAGTGTTTTTTTTTTCTTTTTCTAAAATGGTAACAAATCCCATTCAAACACTACATTTTTACTGAGTAATCCTTATTCTTCCCCTTCGCTTAGGATTCATGGTTCTAAATATTTTTAATTTTTTTCAATTCTAACTCATAGCCAATGCTATTTTGTATGTCTTAGGGGGTGTTGCAAGAAAATATTTGCGATCAATTGCGGCAATTTTACAACTGATAGATCAACATTAGCTGTAGCAAATCAGATTAAACTGTTTGTTTCAAGGAGCAAATTAGCAATCAATCGATAATTTGCAATTAACTGCAAGACGTATGATTGATTTAGGGACGGGAAATTGACTTGCAATTGATCGCGAGTTTCTTGCAACACTCCATTAGAAAAAAAGTTGTTGACAACAAGCTTCTCATGATAATGAAAATTGTTGGTGCATATATGATGAAACAAACTAACTGTTTCAGATGCATGGATTAGTTATAACAAGTTTTGTTGTACATTACATTTAGTAAGTTTTAATAATTTGTCAATTCTGTATATGTACCTAAATGAAGTTCTTCCATTTCATTGCACATAATTCCATTATAAAAAGGATCAGCCATTTTATTGTGTATCAAAGAACTAACTACATGTATTTAATAATGATGAATGTAGCACATGAATGTTATGTTAAGAAATTTATCATATTTCAAAAATGTACAAACAGTGCAATTATTTAAATACAAAAGAATTATTTACAACATTCATCTTCACTTGTACTTCTTTGTGTGTTAATGAAGGAGAAAGACTGAGAAAAAAATACTGCTTATGACACCAAAGGAGAGAAATATCACATTGCTGGAATGAAAAGTACTTAACTAGTAAATTTTCATTAATAAGACAAGCTGCAAGTATGGAAAATGTCAAATCTGAAATTTCCAGTTTTTTTTTCCTACTTTAACCCTACTTGCGAGTTACACCTATCTTTGAATATATGCAATCACAAGTTCACAATGTGTATTATATAATAATGTAATAAATAACAATCATATTATTCAACTAAAATACAGTGGAATCTCGGCATAAAAACCTGATAAAAGGATGTTGATGTAAAAGACCAGATTTCTTGCCCCAGCTATAAGCGTGCTACTTATTGAAATCCAAGAAATATATAAAAAATACAAGTTTCAGCTTTTTCAGGGTGATATTGATCGTCCTTATAATTTTGATTTTACTGAGTTTCCACTGTATTTTACATTTAGAATGTAGCATTCACATAGATAATAATGCCACCTAAAACCTCAAGTTCACATCTAAATTAAATGCATAATTTTCACAATCAAGGGTGTTCCCAACACCATGAGAGATTGACTGACAGTGAAATTAATGAATCTATGTTCATTAATGGGTAACATGTTACTCCTAAATCAAAAAACATATTCCACCGTTGGTTTTACTCTAAAGCAGGTCTATAGCCAATATCTCAAACACTATTCTGAACGGAATAAGCTCTTTCTTTTGCATTTTTCATATTTTTTAAGATTCCCTGATCAATTTCTGTGTGATTAAGAGCACTTCGAGAATAAATTCAGCGGGACCCCGACTATAATCAGATTCCTGAATCAATTTACTGCATTTTTATTAAAGATTTGAATAATTTCTTGACCTATTTGGTGAAGAACACCTTGAGAATGAATTCAGTTGGTCTCTGAATGTACTCAGATTCCAAATTCTACTATGTATTGCCATCAAAGCTTGTGTGATTCCTTGGCTGATTTGGGTTTGGTGAAGAGCACCTTGAGAATGAATTCAGCTGATCTCTGAATGTACTCATATTCCAGATTCTACTATGTATTGCCATCAAAGCTTTAGTGATTCCTTGGCCTATTTGGGTTTGGTGAACAGCACCTTGAGAATGAATTCAGTTGGTCTCTGAATGTGTTCAGAATTCAGATTCTACTATGTATTGCCATCAAAGCTTGAGTGATTCCTTGGCCTATTTGGGTTTGGTGAAGAGCACCTTGAGAATGAATTCAGCTGACCTCTGAATGTACTCATATTCCAGATTCTACTATGTATTGCCATCAAAGCTTGAGTGATTTCTTGGCTGATTTGGTGAAGAGCACCTTGAGAATGAATTCAGTTGGTCTCTGGATGTGTTCAGAATTCAGATTCTACTATGTATTGCCATCAAAGCTTTAGTGATTCCTTGACCGATTTGGGTTTGGTGAAGAGCACCTTAAGAATGAATTCAGTTGGTTTCTGAATGTGTTCAGAATTCAGATTCTACTATGTATTCCCATCAAGGTTTGAGTGATTCCTTGACCAATTTGGGTTTGGTGAAGAGTACCTTGAGAATGAATTCAGCTGATCTCTGGATGTACTCAGATTCCAGATTCTACTATGTATTGCCATCAAAGCTTGAGTGATTCCTTGGCCTATTTGGGTTTGGTGAACAGCACCTTGAGAATGAATTCAGCTGATCTCTGAATGTACTCAGATTCCAGATTCTACTATGTATTAGTTTAGTTTAGTTTACTCCAACGATGTTGTAGGACGAAGCCTGTTCATCGATCAAAGTAGAAATGTCTATTGTTGCTCTCCTTCAGACAAAATTAGATGCGCTACTTATGTTGGCATGGAGGGGTGGCAGGGGTATCGTAGACAGTGAAAAATCCCATGGAAACACACAAGAAACGAAAATTACTCAAAGTCATAGGCAATCTTCTCCCAATGCTTATCCAGTCTATTCTTAAAAGCAATCACTGAACAAGCAGTAACTACATCTTCTGGGAGACTGTTCCACACATCTATCACTCGGTTAGCAAAGAAAAACTTTCGCACATCAAGACGCGAATATCTTTTCTCTAGCTTTAAGGAATGACCTCGCGTTTTACCACCTTGTCTCAGATAGAAAAGTTCAGAACTTGAATCATAGTAACCATGCAGATATTTGTACACATCAATCATGTCACCTCTTTTACGTCGATGACTGAGTGATGGCAATTTCAGGAGGCGAAGACGTTCAGAGTATGATAAGTGCTTAATACCTGGGATCAATTTAGTAGCTCTACGTTGGACACTTTCTAACCGCCTCTGCTCACCCAGCTTATACGGTGACCACGCAGCCTGGCCATACTCTAAGATAGGGCGAATAATACCCTTAAACAAAAGCTTAATAGAGGTCTTATCCAAATGTACAAAAGTTCTTCTAATAATACCAAGCAGTCTATTAGACTTTGACACCACTTTAGAAATGTGCTCCTTGCCATCAAACCTTGAGTGATTCCTTGGCCGATTTGGGTTTGGTGAAGAGCACCTTGAGAATGAATTCAGCTGATCTCTGAAAGTACTCAGATTCCAGATTCTACTATGTATTGCCATCAAAGCTTGAGTGATTCCTTGGCCTATTTGGGTTTGGTGAAGAGCACCTTGAGAACGAATTCAGCTGATCTCTGAATGTACTCAGATTCCAGATTCTACTTTGTATTGCCATCAAAGCTTGAGTGATTCCTTGGCCTATTTGGGTTTGGTGAAGAGCACCTTGAGAATGAATTCAGCTGATCTCTGAATGTACTCAGATTCCAGATTCTACTATGTATTGCCATCAAAGCTTGAGTGATTCCTTGGCCTATTTGGGTTTGGTGAAGAGCACCTTGAGAATGAATTCAGCTGATCTCTGAATGTATCGAGGCACCATACATGGCTGTCCAGTAAATCTTCAGCCTGAGACATGTAGGTTGGTACATCCTAATGAAAAAGATAAAAACATAATGAAAGCATATAATTGACAGCCAACAGTTATTAATTACATTGGAATGCATTCAAGGTTAGATAACATCTGATTGCTTAAATTGATTTTGTTTTGCATAAAATCTGAGTCAGCATTTATCATAACATGTGGGAAAATGGGTAATTTGGAATTTCTTGAAAGTCAGGTAATTTGTTTATATTATTCACCTGTCTAATAACAAATAATGCAGATTAACTAAATGAATACAGAGGTAATGCAGGTATCTTGGGTATTTAAAATGTTGCACAAAAGTATTTGAGTAGTACCTAATGATTGCTGCACCATGTAAATACCCTTGAACACCCTGCATCACCACTAACACACTTATACCTGTGCATTATTTGTAAACTAGTTATCAGAAAAATATATATACAGTGAATCCCAGAATAAAACTAAACCGAGATATAGTGATGATTTATCATAACTTAATCCTAAATACAATAGACAAATGACCTACCAATGTAAAGCTTAGAATCTCCTCTTTCATCTGAAATTACTTGGAATATTCCTCATTCATGTATGAGTGAGCAAAAACAATTTTAAGAAAAGAAACCAAAAACTCATTTGGCAGGGGGTATCTGAATTTCAAAAAGAAAATCACATGCCTATAAAGTTCAATATCTGCTCTTTTATTTGATACCTTAATCACAGAAAATGGTCAAGAAATAAAAAAGTTCTGTTCCCATAAAACAATGCTTGTGAATTTCCATAATTTTATTAAATAAACATGTTATCACCGGTTTCCCACAAAAGCTATCGCACGGTTAATAAAAGACTGAATGCATGACTGATCGTCGACAAAACGGAGTGTCGAGTGAGTCTGGACGCTAGCCTGTAAATCCTTTTCATTTTATGAAATTATTGAAATTCAAGGCTTATTTCAAATATCCAGAACTTTGTAATTTCTTGACCATTTTTTGTAATTGATGTTCAAATTAAAGAGCAGATATAGAACTTTTTAAAAATGTGGGTTTCTATTTGTAACCCAGATACAGGCCGCCAAGTGACTTTTTGGTATCCCCTGTTCAAATTGTTTTTGCTCACTCATGCGTGAATGAGAAATGATCAGGGAATTCCAGATGAAAGAAGAGATTTTAAGCTTTAAGTGGTAGGTCATTTGTCTATTGTATTTGTGATGAAGTTTTAATAAATAATTGCTAAATCTCGGTTTCATTTTTTGTGGGACGCACAGTACATATTTGAGGGTTATTTCCTCACCATTTGGTTACTTCTAAGCTGTGCAATTAGACTCCAGCCTGTCTCACATAACCTGAGAGTTTCCTCAAGCTGATCTGCATGTGCTGCCAGCAACAAATCCCTATGAAAAAAAGAAAAGAAAAATTATCAGAAACCATGCTAACTTATCTCAAATGAATCTCACATTGTTGAGTTAACACCGACTGATATGATCTTTCGAAAGGTGCTTTAAGGACACATAATGCCATTTTGAAAGAGTTATATTAACTCTTAGCTTCAAGAACATATGAAGTGGTGCAGTAAATAAAGTGTGCTGCTATAATAGTTTTTAATGTGATTCATCTAATTAGGTCATATTGAACAGGCTACATTTGACTTTAGTTCTTACATAGACATTTCTAACAAAAAATAATATATTTCTAGCCAAGACAGGGAGGGGATACAGGTTTTAAAACACAAAGGATGCAGGTAATATTCTGTAAATACATACCTTTTCATATATTAAAGTTCATGGAAATGCTCCTTTATTTTTTTTTTTTTTATAAAATACCTATCTAACACATCACACAGACTTGCACGACTTTTATACTGCAACCACCAAATGACGAAATGAGATGTAAATACAGAAAGTCCAACACATGAAGCAGTTACCATATTGAATTTGTTATATTTCTTTTGAAATCTCATGCTCTATAAATGATGATCTGAATAACCTTGCATGGGCCCAAGGCTCGGATGTCTCCGTTCTATTCAATTCTGAAATTTTCAAACTATTTTTTTCCATCAAAATATCCATCAATAAAAACCTTTTATGAGGTACTTTACATTTTTTGTGGGATGTATTGCCGAAAAAAATGATTATTAGGAATGTGTCCTATGTTATAAAGGATAAATTTGACACCAATTAACATTGCTATCTTTGATTTGCATGATACATACTGTGCAATATTATGCATATATCATTATCAAATTCAAAATTTCAACAATGTATCAAAATTTCATGAATGATAATGACCTCATAAGTTTTTTGGGGAAAGGAAATGACATGCACATACACTGAACAACAGGTGATATTGAATTAAATACAAATACATGTAGCTTTTTGTGCTATTCATTTTCATAGTTTGCTCCAGTGTTAAAATCTTGTATCCCAATTAAACAAATTTGAGGGCAGCTCAAAGCATAATACATGAATAGACCAGTTTGTAGTTACTTCATGGACAATTTTTGGTCAAATGACCTTTCATTTCTTTCATTATGATAGGCAGATTTCAAAGCAAGATATTACATAAGCATGCCTTACATAGCAGGATGAAGAAATTGAATAGACCAGGTGACTAGAATAGCACACAAATGAACAATTTATGAAGGTATTTGTTGAATTCCTACTTTGAATGCATATCATAGCATGTTGCACAATGTACTTGACAAACTGTGAAATATCAGTCGTTCATGGATGCATTGTTGTTTTTGGATGTATTGTAAATGAAAAAAAAACAATTCAAAAGAATATATGAATAATTAAGACATCAAAGTTGGTGCTTATCTCATTAGATTTTAAACCACCATGGAAATGACCTTCCTCTGATCATGCGCAGAAAGGAACTAAGAACTGGCTTATTGTGGCAATCTCATACAGTCTAAAAACAGTCTCCTTAATACTAGACAATAGAAGGTTGCTACTTATGTCATAAATGCTAAAATGAGCTGTCCTAAATTTTTTAAAATTTTGAGATACAAATTCAACACCCCTGTGACAACATTTTGCATGCTTTACAAACACATTTTGCTTTAGTTTACCTGAAAATCAAACACAGAAATAAACAAACTATCAAAATAACCTCAAATAAATTTACAGAAGCAAAACTAACATGACCGGAACACAAACCAGCAAACAATACATTGGAAATGTCAAAGACAAAATACATGTACACCCAGAATCAGTCAAGCTGATTCAAAAGAATCGATTCAATAGAAAACAAAGTAAAGACATCAAACAAACCAAACTATTTCTTGTATATTTTATCATATGAAATATGATATATTTTCCCTCTAACTTGAAATAAGGTATGATTCCTCTCCAAACAAGGCAAAAAAAAAAAAAATTCTTTTATACTTCTGAGGGCTTATTTTTTTTTTTTAACGATATACCGGCTAAATCTAGACCTTAAACATAGAAGTGAATGGATGTTTTCCAGACCCTTTTTTTCAAATTTCCAAGAGATCTTTTGATCATTTGGGGGCAAAACCACCTTGAGCCCCCATGTAATATATTCCCTGTTCTGAACATTTGGAATTGCACAGGCACGGATCCAGGGGGAGGGGGGCACAGGGGGCCCTTCCCCCTTTTGAGGAGAAAAATTAAAACTTGTAATGTAAAAATGCCATTGAAACCAAGATGTGCCCCCCCCCTTTGAAATTGAAGACTTTTTTTTTGCTTGTAAATTTTTTTGTGGGTACGAAGTAACAATATTTTTTGTTGTCAAATTTTTTTGGTATGAAATATCCTTAATTTGTGGTTGAAAACCCTTTTTTTTTGGGGGGGGGCTTGTCAAAATTTTCCTCAGAAAAATTTGCCCCCCCTTTGGAAAATCCTGGATACGCCCTTGGAATTGCCATTGTGTAAAGTTATTATTTTGTGACAATAATGGAGCATTGCATGAAGCTTGCAATCAATTGCGAGTCAATTTTAGGTATTAAAATAAATCACAAGTCTTTTGATTGCAAATTTGCAATTGATTTCTGGTCTCCATCTTGCATCAATAAAAAATAAATTGATTTGCTTTGACGAAAACTGATCTATCACTTACTGATTTCCAATTGAAATTGGCAATCAATTGCAAATATTTTCTTGTAACACCCCCTACCTCACTTTTTGTTGAGATGGAATTGAAGAATGAAGAGAGCGAAGAACATAGTACATTACATAACAATCAAAACAACAACCCCAAAACCCTGAAACTCATGATGATCAAATAATATGATAGGACACATATTCTGTTGCTTCATTCTATAGGTAAAAAAAAAAAACAGCAAGCAAACTACACATGAGAGAAAACGAAATAAAAAAAATATTCTACATTTACATGTATAAGAAGCGATAATTGCAAAAATAAAAATACATATAAAAAAGGAAGATACATGCAAAAAATCCCATGAATCAAGAAAACATGCACAAATGAACTGAACAGAAGACTTGAAAGTTGGAAAATTACCTTGTGCTGCTTTGATTGTTAGGATGTGCAAATGAAGTATGACTGGAAGATTACAAGTGCATTGTGGGTTAAAATAGAGAAACAAATCAGAGGATAGAACAAGGGTTTGTAAAATAAAGATGGCAAGAGTATAAGAAAGAGTAAATGAATGAGAAGGATAGAGAATAGGGAAAGACAAACAGGGAGAGAGACACCGATGAAGAATGAGTACATTAAAGGTCTAGATAATATATATTCTAAAAGAAAAGCAACTGTCGAAATAAGAATAGATGGATTTTCAACGCAAGATTTTTCAATATTTAGCTACAAAGAATAATCTCCCAACAAGAAAGTCTGCATAATATCTAGTAGAATGAATAACACAATCAATATAATCTTGAACAAATATTCCTTAAGACTAACATCATTGATAAATTGTCTTGTCAAAAAGGTAAAGAAAGGCCTGTGCATGGTTTGAACATATTTTTCTCAGCTATATCTTTGCAGTTTTGCTCCGATATTTCCAACACGAATTTCATCCTCCCCATGCTGAAATAATGATGCCACATTTGTTTATTCACATTTCAAAACAATAAACATTAGAATCTCATATAAATTGAGAAAAGAATTTCAATTTGACCCATCAATATGATAAACATGATGAAAAGATGATGAATATAAAGAAAATAGCATGCGAATGCCACTTCAAACTTTACAATCAAATCAAACCTATCAATGCGTAGAACTTCATTTCGCATACCAATTTGCTTTAGAAACATGTTCATTTCTGAAAGAAAAAACATTTTTTTTTTCAACTAACATTCGTTAACAAAATTCAGTCATCTCTAACACGAATTATTATCCTTATGTAGAGTGCTTACGGAAGACAGTGCAATAACAAAGTATAATTATTACAATTGTAATTGTTACAATATAAGAACTGGACATGATCCAGCATCAGTTACATGCGATTCTATTTTCCTGGAAAATATGGTACTCATAAGATGATAATATATATCTAATAGTATAAAGTGTTATGTCAAATAATTTGTTTTTTGTCTGAATCTTTATTCACAAATACAGCACTATTGTAATAGTTCTCTTTATTGATCTTTTATAATGAGCATTGATCCAAAAACGGTATAAGTAACATGTGGGTCAGACCTAGGTCATATCACATGTATGTCTTCATTGTCTTGTCAAAATTCACACATGTTATAAAAGAATCCCATGTGTTTTCACAGATTGCAAATGCAAATATGAATTTACATTATAACCTTGGGTGCATCTTGGCAAACATGGATTTTCTTTTTTTTTTAAAGTTTCTACTAAGAAAATAATATAAAAGCTAAAGGTAGTAACTATATTTCAATGAATGCAGAGCAGCATATTAATTTGTCAGTAGTGATGAATTCTAATCTAGTAAACTACGACCCCAGTATTGTAAAGGTGGAGGTTAAATGAACTGAATTGATATATTAATATGAGTTATGTTTACCTTGCTCTTTCTGCGGCTGAGTTTTGCCTCTGGTATACTGGTCTCTGAGGAGGTTGAAGTGTAGGGCTGGTGCCAACTGGTTCATCATTGCAGCTTTGGCCAATCCCTGATGTCCTCATCAGACTACCCTCACTCTTGGACTTGGTCAAGGTCACACGAGGCGAGATTGGAAGTGTCGTCTCCTCACATTCATCCCTTTGGTTTTCTTGTCCACTGACCACTCCACGTGCTGATACGAAAGACTGGTTTTTCGTCTCAGAGTTTGGATTCTGAGACCCCTTGGCAGGTGATTGAATGGTTGATAATGATAAGTGTGAGAGAGACACGTCCATTCCCAAGGATTCATGCTTGAATGCCTTCGGAGTTGAGGACACCGCTATTCGTTGCTGTTCCAGACTGCTCTCTTCTGGGGTTACATAGTTTGTACTCTGGGAACCATATGGAGAAACTGGAAGGTGACTTTGTGCAGAATAGAACACCTCCTGAGAAGATGTCCCCTTACCCTTTTTGACAATTGGTCTAGAACCATTAGAGGACCTGTCTGCCTGTGGATATCCAGTTTGTAAAGATTGCACCCTGTCATCTTTCCCGTCACCCTTGCTTCTGTTGTGCAACTGTAAATTCTCAGAAAATGTCTCCTTTGCCACTTGAGGAGATCCAGCATCTCCAAGAAGCTGTCTCTGAGAGAGTCCAGAATGGTGCAATTTTTCCCTAAGTACATGAGAAGATCTCTGATTATCAGGACTTTCCTTTGAAATAGTTCCTATCCTGGTGCCAGTATCATCGCTGTTATTCCTCATACCCAATGTTTGCTTCATCTTCCTTTTCATTGGTGATTCTCCCCCGGACTCCTCTAAGTTTCCAATCCTATCCATGAGCACATCCTTATCAGTATCGAACTGTTTTTCAGCACCAAAAAGTTGTTTCTTAGCACCAACAGAAGACTTTTCTGTTGCTTGTCCCCTTGGTGAATCAGCTGGAGAGATATTTTCATGAAACTTGTCTTCTGAAATGACTCTCATCCATGGCTCTGACCCTGGTCTGGGTGTGACAGGTACAGGCGACCTTTGGAGCGATCTCTCTATCTCTGCGAGAAGTTCACCAGTGTCACTGGATCTACTCAATGGTCGAGATTCAGAGCTTGATGTCCTGGACCTCCCATCAATCTCTTTGGAGTGGGTAACCCCTGAACTAACCCTGACTTCTTGAACTTCCTCTAAATGTATTTCATTATGGCTATTGAATACATCTCCATCAACAGAAGACTTCTTGCCAGACTTACGTTCTTGCTCTTGGCCAACTCTTGCAATATCATCATCAATTTGATCTGTAGGATCACTCCTAGGTGTTTCGATCTCTGTATCCATATCAGGCAGGTAACCACTCTCGATGTCCTCAGGATGCTCTTGTTGCCGACTATACCTAGGATTGGGTACATCGAATCTGTACGGGATATTAACCTTGCCCTCATCAGCCACTTTCTGGGCCCATGTCCTTTGATCATCAGTCTTTTGTCGCTCTCTGGAGGGACTCTCAATATACCTTGGATTCTCAAATTCAAGCTTCTGAGGTGGAGGAGGAGTTGGCAAAGAAGGCGAAGGTGTCCCTGTATCCTGCTGGTTTAAATCCCAGATAGGGAGACTGCTGTTCAGGAATGCCTTTTTCATTCTTGCCCTGACCTCTGGGGTTCTCTTGGAAGGTGTCTCATTGCCAAGAGAGAGATTCATATCTTCAAACCTGCTCCTGTTTGCAATGGCTCTCATCCTCCTCTCCTCCAAGGTTCTGTTCTCTCTCATCTTTATCCCGGACTGAATCACCCTCGTCTTCTCTACCGACTTGTTCCCAGCGGCCTTGGAAACCTGCTCATGCTTCAACATCGACAACTCACCTTTGTTCCTCTTCTCAGCTTTACCCTGCTTATTTGTCACTTTCTGAAGATTCTGATGTGATGTAGATTTCTTCCCCGCAGCAAACTTGTTACTGGATTCACCACCTGTTGGAGTCTTGGTTGGAGAGGTATCGGGTGCACTCTTTCGCCTTGTTTCCATTCTGCTCTTACCGGTTTTCTTGGTGGGAGAGACTGCACTGGCCCTCCTGTGGCTCAAATCACTATCAAGAATAGAAGAAGAGTTATCTTGCTTAGATTTCTTGAACTTTTGGGGAGTAGATGTACTACCAGGACTAAAGTTGGATGGTGTCGGAGGATGTTTGGTTGCTATGGTAATTGAAGAATCAGGAGCAGGACTGTTTCCTAACCCTCCTTGTCTCAGCTCTTTCACTCTATAAACAAAGGCAAAAGAAAAAAAATGGTAATCATAAACTTCTGACAAAGATACTTTACAAGCAAATGAAGTTCTATACTAAATGCATATCCTTTAAATTCCAAGGCATGCTATGTCATGCATATTGGCCAATATCATTTCTCTACATAAAGTCTTAATACCTTTATCATGATTTTACTAATTCAAGGCTTGTTCATTTTTTACCAGATTCATCCAGAAATTAAAACTATTTCCAAATCATGTTTAGTGAAAGTGTAAAGGGATCCTTTATTCATCAAACAGACTTGCAACTGCATCACGTAATACTTCTTGAACAATATCTCACCTATCTGCATATCTGAGAGTATTTAGGGTGTGGTCTACTGCACTGGTATTAGGTGCCACACACGCAATCATGCAGGTCCGAGACTGCCCCAGGAATGAATCTCTTAGGACCTGGGTCAGTTTGCTCTGTCTGAATGGGGTGTGGCGTTTCTCCTGGTCAAGGGCGCGGATACACTCCTTGAGCTGGAAAGTAGCAAAACAATCATCGACTTCCAACAATCAAATAATTCGCTCTCATGTTTTATTTTATCTTTTAGCAGGCATCGTAAGTATTTACAACATTAAATGCATTGTATTTATTTTTTAACCATACATCTGAAAATCTCACTTAAATAATTTGTCTATGCATCAATGTGATGTCATTATATGTTTATTTTCTTTGTTTTTCTGTTGTAGGAAATTTAATGAAATGAACAAAAACAGAGAAAAAAGACATAAAAAATGCATGAATAGATGAAAATGAATGAAAAAATATATATAAATATAAACACAAAAAATAAAAAAAATGATTAAAGGTAATGCTAATACATTGAAACAAGTTATAAATCTAATCTTAGGTAAGGTTGTTACAATCATGTACTTGTATTCTTTATGAAAATAAAAAAAATCATCTCACTGCAAGTAGACTAGTGTTGATTTCAGCTCCTTCTTGTCTATTAGTCTTATCAGTATCATTGGTATCACATGCTCTCTCACTACCTGCTAGGTCAATGAATGATAATCTGGGATAAGGAGAAAGAGAAAAAGTGGACAAATAAATACATGAAGTCAATCAAATGAAGCTAGTCAATAAATGCTGTAGTGGTACTATTTTTATCAATTTACTGTAGTGGTACTATTTTTTTATCAATTTGCTGTAGTGGTATTATTTTTATAAAAAAAATAATAAAGAATACATGATGTGCCGTGAACCACTACACTTTTTTTTTCTTCACCATGGAACATTCAGAAGTTAATTGATTTCGTGTTTAACCAACTTTTTCACTTTCCAGTATTCCTATACAAACTTAATCACAACACAAGAAAATTGCAAAAACAAAAATACACTTCTAAATTTCTAACCCTGAAGCAAATATTGATAAAGAAGAACAAACTTATGCAGAAATTGTGATATTCATATACGGTTTACATAAAGTAAAATATTAGGAAATGTAGAAAACACACTAATATCAGAGGTGCTTACTTTCCAATGTTGTTGCCTGCCTTGTCTTTTAATTGTATCTGTAGTATAGCATGTGATCTTGATGATTCGGCATTGACACCTGATACTCCCACCATTCGATAGCTATTACCAGCCTCAACAACCTTTTGAAGAAATGGTACAAAAAGCATGAAAATTTGGGAATTCGCAACATCATTTGACACAACATCGGTCCTATTTCCACTTTAATTCATGAAGTCTTCCTTTGTGATAATCCAACCATTCGATAGCTATTACCAGCCTCAACAACCTTGTGAAGAAATGGTACAAAAAGCATGAAAATGTGGGAATTTGCAACATCATTTGAAGCCTCATTTACACTGCAAAAGCCGCGGTTTTACAAAATTCATGCTTTACCAGTTTCTAGCCTGCCGAAGGGCACGGAGTTGCTTCCTGGTCGCAGGCCCTAGCGCGCGCAAGAGCTAAGAACGAAAGAGGCGCTGCTGGTTTATATCGGTTGAGCGGTGATTGGGCCGCTGATTGCGCCGGGCTGGCCGCTGAGCTAGCTCGGTGAGCTCCTGAAGAAATCGAGAGCGAACGAGCGACGTTGAATAGCGCGCGCCGCTGCAATGCGCATGCGGTGCCCTTCCGGAAGTCACGTGTCAAAAATCGCGACTTTTCATGCCTACCATTTACACTGGCAAAAACCGCGTTTTTTTACGAGAAGTTTAAAAAAAAACCACTACGGAAGAGTGATTTTTCTGGAGAGGTTTTTTGGTTTGTTGTGGGTATGTTGCCTAGCAACTTCCACCCTAAAGCCGCGGTTTTAGAAAAACCGCGGTTTTTGCTCTGCAGTGTAAATGCCCCTTGACACAACATCGATCCTATTTGCACTTTAATTCATGAAGTCTTTCTTTGTGGCTTGCATCAATGCACAAATAAGATGGACATACAGTTCAATTGGCATAATAGCCACAGCTGGACACTGTATTCTTCCTTTTCCAAATAGCCTTCCTCTAATGATGGTTCATCGTAGTGTTTTGTCCAATTCTTGTTTCACAGCAAATGAATAATTCAAATAAAAACAATTTCTGACTGTTTCACCCTGGCTTATTGGCAGACACGACAGACATCTTTGATATTGGAAGAAGCATGGAAACTATCACCATGGAAAGAAAACAATTTGTAGTACTAAACGCATTGTGATTTTTATTTGGATTTACTAAATACTAAATGGTAGGAATATAGTTTGTATAAAACACCTGTTCTTGATGAAAGAAAGAAGCGAATCAATACTCTCCTTGGCACAACTTCCGGCTTTGGCATTCATAGAATCTAGCAGTATTTCTGACCTAGTTTAATAGCATTGAGGGATTTTTGTTTTATGAATGCAGCTGTGCTCTTACATACTGTTATTGAGCATTATTGGAAGCAAAAAATAATAATTGACAAAATTATAAACCAATTAAAAGCTCATAAGCTCCAAAATACAACAATGCAAGTTGCACAACAGCAAAGTGATAAAAATATCATCTAGTACTGTATACTGTAGGTTATCAATTTGAGCAATCCATTCATCATCATTAACAAAATCAAAATGTCAAAATTTGTTTTGTACAAAGGAATGCAAATAAAACGATGGCATGTTAAAAGAAGATTGAAGTATAACACATAAATCCCATTGATAGAGTTCAGATTTATAATGTAAACGCAACAAAGCCATTTTGAATGCATGCATAGAAATGTGACTGTTTCTATAATTTATAAAGGAAAATACTCTGCTTGTAAAACTTGAAAATTAAGGAAATTGCATTCTGGTTCTCTTTCACACTTTTATTCTCTTTCACTTTTATTTTGTAGTGATTTCAGTTTCTGATTTTGTCTAGCTTAAGAAGCAGATGTGACAGCTTGTTGGTAAGGTGGTGGTCTCAAAATCCATACTCGTGTTTGATTCCCAGACAGAGCCCTAGTGCCCTTTGTTAAGGCATTACTGGGTCCTTTGAGTAGGACTTTAAGCCATTGGTAATGCTTTCATAGTTAGTAGATACATTTATTATATCAATCATTATTCAAAATTTATAAACTGTGGTAATGATATGAAAATGGACTGTTTTTTATGCATAATGCAGCACACCACAATATCAACATTTTGAGAACATGGAAGAACAAATGGTAAAAAAACTTTGGTAGAAATGCAAAATATTGGAAAACCTATCAAATGCCGAGTAATACACCCATTATTTAAAGCCAGCACACAGTTAATCCAACATATGATTTTTATCACTCTTATCCAATATCAAGTACATAATGACCTCTGACCCCATGAGCACTAAACCCTATCAGACTGCAGGCTGACCATATTGATCCTAAGATACAAACTGTCATGAAAATCAGTCTGTTGGTTCTTGAGATCATGTTCCTAAACCATTTCAATATTAACTTGCAAGCTTGAACTTTTGAACCTATGACCATCACATTTGACCTCCAGGACTCTGTAACACAAGGATTTTAAACAGTGTACGTGCAATGACGATCTTGATTGGTCATTGGTATTTAGCAATTGCAAGCTTTGTGTTACAGAGCCCAGGTAGTTCTGTTGAACAAAGTGTCCTGAAAATTGGACCACAGGCATTTTTATAGAGCTAACATCTTCATACAGACAACACTTTATCACCACCTCTTATTTAATATCTACCGCTTCCAGTGAACTTCAACATTTGACCTTATGATTCCCAAATCTGACCAGATCACTGCAGGTAGAAGCCACACCTTTTGTTTTGAGATTTGTTCATGATTTCATATGGATTAAGGGAAGTACAAATTTCCTCCTAACAAGGTTCTGGCATCCTTCTGGGTGAAGACATACATGTAAGCAACTCATACAAAACAGAATTCAATAACTGACACCTCTCAAAATAAAAGTCAAACAGACAATACTTACTATCTAACACTGAATAAATATGTGTACTTCACCAACTCAACACCTACACAATATGTTATTGTGATCTTGAAAGAAAGTTATCTTGTCAATCGATCCTCCGATTATTCCCCAAAGTTCAATTACATTTCAAGCAACATGTAACTCAACAAGTGGTCCATTTGCACAAATGATGACTAATTTTCAAATCTCAATTGTGAACTTTGATGACAGAGTCACTCAGCTGAGACCACAATTTTCAAGATAGTTTCGTGTGATGAGGGAACAGTCTTTTCTTTGAGTTGGATATTGTGCTTTCATCAATCATAAAAAGTAAACAATGGGTCGTGGTCTGGTCCCTCAGCCAGAGTCTGGGACTATGAATGGTTGTGTCAACATTTGATCAAGGTTGGGTATTGTTTAAACTGTCACTTTTGCACTTCAATAAATTTGGAAGAAAGGACTGAAGAATAGGGGTGTTGATCTAGTTGCTTCATTCATACAATATATTTCCCGAAGTTAAAACTCTGTCTATTCATGTACAGAGAAAAGGTACTTCATACATTATCAACTATTGTTTATACATACAAATGAGAGAAAGCTGGTAATTAACCCTATCAAGGCTGGGGAAATTACAAAAACAATATAATACATAAGAAATTGATTTGATATCACAAAGTAAACTTGCTAAAGAGCACCACAAAGAGTTTCTATGCCAAAAATTAGAACATTTCGAGCTTTATTTATGGAGTGAGAGGAAAAAGTAGACAACCTGCATGCCAATTTTCCATGCGATTGCGCATTTGACAGCCGAGATCTCGGGGGGGGGGGGGGGAATATAGCAAGTTTTGAGATGTTTCCAACAACATTTCAAGACATAAAGCACCATATTCATTATTAAAAGAGAATAAATGTCTATGCCCCCCCCCCGGCCATATGAACTCCCAAAATGTCCCGGCCTAGATAGGGTTAAGGAAATGGCAACTTGGCGTGTCCTCCAGTGACCACCCCACAAGAAAATGCTACCTCTCACATACACATCGGACTTCACAAGCATGCATATACCAATTGTGTATTGATCTTTTAATGTATTGAATGTTCCACAATATGACAGCATTTAAAATCACAACTACACAACTCTATTGTTGGCTTGTTGCAATTTCAATTGTCTACTTTCTAGTTAAAAAGAGAATGCTATATCATGTTGGTACATCAGGGCAAGAAGACAACATTAATTAGATAATCGATTAAAAAAATCAATATTGAGTATTTCGACCCCCCCTTAAAAAAGAAAAGAATGATAAATATAATAAATTTTCAAAGAAAGAAAATCTTATTGGATATGACACTATTGCAGCCCTTTTTTCACTCTCCAGTAAGATTTATATGCAGTTACATATCATGTGGACGTCAGCACTAAGCATGACTTAAAATACCGTAATATTTAATTCTCTCTGAAACAGCCCTAAATATTTTAGTAGTAGTGCTATCTGGGACCTGTTGCATAATAGAAAAGCTCTGGCAATATTTTGCCAGCGTTTTTCAATGTATTAATTGTCAATGGCAAAGTTTTGTTTGAAAAAGTTTGTGATTATTTACCAGAGATTTTTTTTTAAATATAAAATTATAGCAAATGTTTTATGCAACAGGCCCCTGCTTTATTTGACTGAGAATGCATTGACACATCAGTCTTTTATAGACTTACATGTATAGAATGAGATTCACTTTCTTTCAATTCAAATAGGTTAATTTCCATAATTTTATCAAAGATGTTTTTTGGGGCTTATTGAACACTCTGTATTGTTGATGCCATGCATGAAATATTTCAACCATGTCATTGCTATGACAGGCAATCAGTGAATTACATTTGTTTGATAAATTGTGGAAATGCAATCATCTTTATCAGAAAAAATTATTATTCCATGTCGGTTTTTATTATTATTTTTTTAATAAGGAATCAAATTAAAAAATATATATGCCAATTTTGAGACATGTGAATTTCTTTTTGAAAGAAATTTTTTGAGTTTAGAAGTGGAATTCATGGATAAAAGAGAAGGTTTTTTACCTGCATGAGAGCTTGAGGTCCATTAACTCTGATTTCATTCAAGCCTGAGATACATACTTTATGATGAGCATTCTCTCTAGCATGTAATCTGTATTGATAAAGACAATGTAAGTATAATAGATTATAATAGATCATAAAAAAAAGGAAAAAAACCTTTTATTTTTGAGTATTAGATTTTTTTTGTAATATTCATGAAAAGCAAAAACGTATTCTCCATTCTTCTAGCAATGTTTTCTTTCTGTATTCAGATGATAAGTCATATAGATTGCAAAATCATATCAAATCCAAAGGTCTGGAAATAGAAGATGAGTCTTAACTTCCAACTGCACTTTTCTTTAGGCCTGGTCACACTGCACGAACGTTGTTGGAGCGGTCGTGGAGTGGTAGGGACAGAGGGTTGAATTTCGCTCACAAAATTTGGGGAAAAAAAATCGAAAAAAAAAACAACAATCGAAAATGGTGAACTGTAGCGAGCGGTGCTGATTTTTTTTCTCTCCGCTCCATGACCGCTCCAACAACGCTCGGGCGGTGTGACCAGGCCTTTTGACACTGATATTCTTGTACATTTGGTAATTTATTTTGACCCATCAGCCACAATTATCATCTTAATAGAATGGAAACTCTACAAAAAAAGTATAAAGATATTGAACATCTGAATAAAGATTTTATCATTGTATTGCAATGTGATGATCATGATGCTTTCTTTAATTTTGCAAGCAAATCATCGAAAAATAAGTCAAAATCGGGACAGATTCAGTCGGGCCCATTGGGCCTGCCTCACTGCCTTTTTTGCTTGGCATTTTTCTGTTTTACAGTTGTCTTTTATCATGGTATGATGGTAAATGAGCCCTTTGACCTTTTATTTTTTCTACTTAATTTAAATTTGGTCAAATTTACATGTATTTCTATGGTGGTGAGTTACTGCTTGGCAAATGGTTTTAAGACCACTGCCCCCCCCCATGGATCCTCCTCTGGGTTAAACAACACAAGTTATGTTCTACATGTAAGATGTATATATACATATGATGATAGTTAATAACAATGAATTCTTCTATAGCCCCAATATGCATGAACTTAATTCCAAAACATATTTTAATCAAACATACCTCTCCCTATTATTGAGTAGATCACAAAGCTGACCACAGTAGATCTCAAAGTAGCTCACGTACACAGAGACACCATGACCATCCGGGGAAGACATGATGATAGTAAAGATGTCTTCAGCGGCAAGTAAATAGAGACCTTTGACCTTTCCCCCTTGCCCTCCAAGTAATGTGTGAGTTTTTCCAGCTCCAGTCTGCCCATAGGCAAAGCAAGTGGCTTTGCCTCTGTGATATTATGGATAAAAATATTGTCATATTATCAATAATTTTCTAAGAAATTATGTACTCAGTAAGAGTGTATGTTGTGTTACTTCTCATATTTCAAACCTATTTCTTTATATTTTTTTCACAGCATCATTTTTTTTAATGTTTCAGAAATGGTCAATAAAAGAAAAAAAAAAGATTTTATAAATTTACATACAGAATAATAACCAATCAAGTTTAAAATTCAATGTTGCTGAAATATCCTACATGTACTTAACCATTTCATACATTAGAAGCAAAAGATAAAAATTTGTTAAATGTGGAATAATAACAATAATAATAATACAACACAGCATTTATTATGTGCAATCTATCTAGTAAATACAAGGTACCAAGCAATAGCAATATTAGTTCATTGGGGGGGCAAATGAGTTCAAAATCAGCCAAATCATTTCTATCAGCTATAAAAATTGTATGGTGCAACAATTCTTAGTTGTAAAGCTTAATTGATAATGTACTATAATATACATTTACTATAAAAATCACTTTTGGGAACAAACAACTTCAAAACTTTGTTTGTTTTGCTGTAATATAGCAGTATTGAACTTACCCTTTGAATATCTTCTGTATTAGTGGCATAGCTGTCCTCTCATAGACTTCTTCATTGCTGCATTTTTCATGAAAAACTTCATCAAAGATATACTTATGCTGTTGGTAAAATGGGGATGAAAATGAATTTATAAACAAGTGACTTAAAAAAAAACCCTGTTAAAATTTGTTGAACTTTAGGGGTCCTTCTTATTGTTCATAGGGCCTAATAAGAGTTCCTTAGACCCCCTTCCCCCACAAAATATATCTTGAATGCAGTAATAATAAAAATAGGGAAAATAAGTTTATTACCATTTGAACAACCTTGGTTAGATCCACAGTCAGCTTCCTCTCTTTCACGAGTGCTGTGTTGGCGCCTTCTATCGCAACAGCATCTCCCTCTCCTGCCCTTCTCTCCTTCTGGTTCATTGGTCTTTTCCGTACACAAACCTTTATCTTCTCGTCTACCATAACACCATTTCTCAAATGAGGGGTGGAAGTATGTGCTGGCTTCATCCCTGAAGTCTGTCTAGATTGGGTGGTCGGTGTAAGTGAAGGTACCCCATAATTATACCCAGCATTGCCCTGCTCCAAGATCAAGACTTGGCTATCATCAACTCCAATATCACAATTTTTACTAGGGTCTTTTATATTTTCTGTTGTGGGAGAATCATGACTTCTATCTTTATCCGATCCATCATCTTTATCAAAAGTTCTATTCAATACACTGTTCTTTGGTGTATCACCCAGTTTTGGTATGTGGTGCTCGTTTTCATTCTGCTTCCTGTCTGATTGCACCATTTCAGTATTCCTGCCAGACTCATGAGCCATGTTGTCATGGTGTTTCCTGGCTCCCTTTCTACCAGTACTCCCATGGTGATTATTTTTATCTTTATTGGGCATGTTGTTGGGTGTGTTGCTTTCAATAGACTTGACTTGTTGGTCCGATCCATTTAGATCAGAGAGCTTGTTTAGATCCAAGGTGCGCAGTGTGTGGATTAATCTGAAAAAAAAATGGATTTAGAACCAATTCAAATAGGGTGTATTTGAGTTAGGATCAATAATCAATACTATTCATGTTTTAACAACCAAAATTCATGTTAACGTTTTATCTCTTTTTAATTGTCTAAGTAGTATGTAAATTTCAAATTATCATTGATCTTGACAGTAAAGGCATTATCAATCATACACGATGTTAAAATTGTCATGGTTATTTTCATTTAGAAAACATTAAAAATGTGGTATGTAATTTTCACATTCATCAAAATTCATGCAAATAGACAATATTCTAAATAAAAAAAAATTAAGTGAAAAAATGATTGTGAAAATATTTTATAGAAAAGATGTAATCTTCAAAAATTGATTTGGATAAGCAATTCGGCAGAATACCTTTTTGTTGAATAAGTGGCCGGTACATGCTCGCTTCTTATTTTGCCTTTTATTGAAAAAACATGGTTTAGCTAATACAAGGCTATATGCCTTAAACAGACCTAAAAAGTTTTTTCTTGTCCTGGGGTGAAGTTACGCCATAGTTATTGTACTCATGCATGGACAGGGTTGCCAACCTCTCCAGATCACTAATGCCCCTGTCCTGAAATGATGAAGAATAGTGGCCCAAATGAGCCTCCTTGAGGCACAGCCAAAAGAGAGATCCACTATCCATGGCAGGGCTACAGACTATAATCAATCACAGGCATGCTACAATGTGCGGTGCATTCACCTACATCTACAAAGACAAGAACATACAAAGTTGATACAAACAGATATGACAGGGGGAAATAAATCACAGAACTGTAGCTAGAGGATATTCATGCAAATATGAGTCTACAAAATGATTTCCAAAACCCAAAATATAAGAGTTCCTCTCTGGATCATTAATCTAAGGATTCTGAGCATCAGATCAATATGAAATTTAAGTAAAAACACATCACAGGCCTAGCCCAAGCCAGCTGTAAACTTAAGAGATTTTAATATTTTATTTTATTTTTCTCCTCCTACACGTGGTGTTGTAGTGAAGCAAGCTCAACTGAGCAATAGAAAATAAAATTTGCATGCAACACAAAAGGGATCAAATATTGAAAGGCTTTCAAGTTTCAACAAATCAAATGACAAGAATTTTTGTATGAGTTGTATAAAATAGTTCATTGGTATGTCAAAACTTTGTGAACAATCATGTCATTTAATATCTTTGAATTCTGACTTCGACAACATGAAAAGCAACCTAAAACTACCGTTAATTTCTTTAGGATGAGATCAGTATCATCAGTATTCATCAAATTATTGGCATATTTGTAACCTTTAGCGCCCGTTAAGGAAGCAATCTGAAATTCCCAGTAAGCATCAGGAAATCACCATTTCGCAAGCATATTCAAAAATGTAAAATGTGCAATGATACTAAAACCAATTATTTCTGTTATATTTTGACCTATCTTCATAAACATTTGCATGCGAAATAATTAAATAAAATCAAACTTTTTTACAATTATCCAGCACAACGTGCAATCTTTACATCAACAGCGCGCTCGAAAAATTGAATTTCGGGCATATTTTTGTGTACGCCCTCTATTGGTGGAAAGTAATATGGCACGACAATTGTCATTATTCAATCTCTATATCTAATTAAGAAAAGATATTTAAAGAATCAAATTTACTTATCAGCCAAGTTATATGAAGAATAGCTGTAATGGAAACCATTACGAAAATGTCCCGTTTGATTCTCGACCTCACTTCGGACTGCAAACTGCGGTTTTATACCCCGATTCGCGTTTGGAAACTTTTCCAACCCCGATAAACCCATCTTGGCCAGGTAATCCCCTTGTCTCGATTTCACCACCACGGGCCAGCTAAATGAGCGTTGAGCCAAGGACGAAATGATAAACAACGCTGTGCTATTACGTAAGACTTGTCTGCCTGTAGAAGGATCTTCGGAATGAAATTATTGTATTCGATATTAATCACGTTTTCAAAGGCATATTACATTCAGACATCCAATACTAGTCCATTTTCAATTTCGAACGAAGAAAATCGACCTTGAAATAAGGAAAGTAAGCGAATAAAAATTACGGTATGCTTAGCATGCAAGGACCGCGATGCATGCATAGTTTCTGTCCGTCCAGCAAGAAAATGGGTTCACTCGCGCAATGATACAGTCTTAACGTTCGAAAAATAGAAGTAATGGCATACCAACATACAAAGTATAATAATCATGCTGCTGATATGCACAAAAATATGAAATCATTATTTTTTTTTACCCCAAAGTCTTATTCATAATTTAAATACAAACTATGCCTGTAACTATTTTTTAATCGCAAACGTATTATTGCACCATACGTGGTTCTCCGGTAAACTGCCCATGTGCGCTGCATCCATTCCACCGTTTGTTTTGGGTCGTTTATACTTTTAGTTTCCACCATTAAATGTCTAACTTAGATATGTTGTGCTAATTTTTTTGTAAGTCAAAATGTTCATCGTTGGAGAGCGAGTTCAGGCGATTGATGAGTTGGGAAGATGGAGTGTTGGAAAGATCGATCACGTGTCTTAGTTTACAAAACCGCGTGCCCGTTGAACCCCGATCCCTTCAGTGCCCATTTTTAATATGTTCCCCTTCCTCAAGTACATCTTGTTCAATAATCACTTTAAAAAAAGTTGTTTTTTGCCCCCCCCCCTTAGCCCCCTTTTCATAGTGAAAGTTCCTTTGCAGTGTCCTTTTTTATCTTTGATCAAGCGACCCATTTGAACATGCCCATATTTGATTGTGATAAATGTCTGTTTTATTTTCTAGTTCAAAATTTATCATTCTGCTAATATGAGGTGATTAAAATTAGCGCCCTGTCCTTTTTGTCGGGAGAAAGAGAGAGAAATAGAGATGGGGTGGAATTTCCACCCCATCTCTATTCCTCTCTATATATCTTTAACAAGGGCGCCGGAAGCGAGGGGGGCAGGGGGCACTTGCCCCCCCCCCAAATAAATTTTTTGGGGGGCAAAACGAGATTTTGCCCCCCCCCCCCAATGTGCCCCCCTGAAAGTAGAAAAATGATAAATTTTTAAATAATTAAAGGACAAAAGTATACGATGAAGGCACTTTTATGCCCCAAAATTGTCATTTCTATTGTCAAAAATGAACAATTTTGCCCCTGACGGAGCAATGACATTATCATAGTAAGCCTGGCGTCTTTTGACGAACAGTTCCTCTGTGAAACATACCTTTGAAAAGCCCCTTTTCCATCTTATTACAGTGTGATAACGTTTAACCTTTTAATGAATACATTTCAGACTAAAACCGAATGGCAAGCTAATTTTCTTTAATATCTAAACCTACAAATTATGAAAAAGATGGATATCTTCTTAGATAAATGATTTGATTTTATATATTTCGATCCAAAAAAGTGAAAAAAAATCAAGCACGTTTTGAAATAAAAAGATGGCTGTGTATTTATGCAAAGCGCAAGCGATTTTATTATTTTTATAACATGTCCTGAAAGTTTTCTTTTTTCCCAATTATTCACCTCCCTTCCATCATTCAACTTTCTTCCCGGTCCTATCTTTCTTATTTTTCGCCTCACCTTCCGCCGCTTCGCCCCTTGATCTACCTATGATGACCCCTCCCACGGCAGGAATTTTGTGTAAAAATGGAGTATAAGTCTCGTTAATAGAGTGTTTAAAAACAAATTTGGGGGATAAAGCATAGTTAAAGTTCATTGTGAAGGATTAATCATAACTCATGAAAACTATTCTTTATACTGAGTACGCAAACAATGAAAATATTCTCAGTATATTCCAAGTAAATTTGGAATAAAGGGAAAGTGAATTGGATTAACAAAGGTATGATTTTACTGGGTATGGAACATTCTCGTCTAACCGTCTATGCACTAAATTCAGAGGCGATTTTCTTTTTTCATCATTTTTATTAGTTATGAAATTGACAATGGCCATCGATGTCATCAATGTCATCACTCTTTGGCTGGTATAAAGGGCTAGATGAGAGTTGGAGAATAGTTGGGCCGGTATGCCTTTTCTTTTCCTAACGAAGTTCTTAACAAAAACTATCTGTTTATATATATTTCGAAATTCGAGGATATAATTTCGATTTGAAATTATGTATTTTTTCCATAATAAAAGAGCACAAATAGTAGGGGGACATTTGATATTATGTACCCCTTTCCAAAATGGTAGGGGGACGCGTCCCCCCTGTCCCCCTGGGATTTCCGCCCATGGTGATGGGGAGCTTTTGCATTTTCTAGAATAAAATTGAAAGATTTCGTGCACACTTTGGGTGAATTTTGCCCTCTCGATCGGTGGCCCCCGGATGCATACGGTCATGCATGTTTGTCATCTTAAAGTCTTTAAAAGGCCTATATTACATTGGTTTAAAACAATAGAGTTTGCAATAAGGCTCGTAATTTGCTGGAACTGCGACCCTGATCATGAAGAAACACCAGTCTGGGTCAGAAGGGAGGAAACAGGATCAAAAAGAACCCCAAGACTGTTTAATTCTCAAGAAATTTATTTTTGAATGCTCTTAGAAACGCAACTTTTACACTCAATTTTTACACCCTCAACCACACCCTCTCCCGCTCGATCGCTTCCGTATCTCACGCTTTCAAAAATATTGTGCCCCCTTCGGGATTTTGCCCCCCCCCCAAAAAAAACAAAAAAAAAACTGAAAGTGTTCCGGCACGCCTTGGTGGAAACAAATCTGAAAGAAAACATGAAACCAAGAAAGGTATTTCAGAGGGAGGTTTACCGTATACACAGGCTATAGGCCTACAAAATAAGAACAATAATGGGAGATAAAGAAGATCACCTGCTAATAACGCATGTGAATTAGAAAACGTTCTGAATAGATATGAATAGCTAGAACATTGAAATGCTATCCAAACATTGTGATTCATAATGCTGGTCTTTGTATTTTAATGTTCTATGTATAGGCCTACACCTCAGCTTTGAGAAAAGGACATTCATAGGCCTTACTACAGATATGATTGGCAAATGCACGTTCTTTAGAGGTGTAGATCAAAAGGGGGTGGATGAAGAAAATAAGTCTAGAAAGAAAAGAATTAGACAGCCAGACAGAGAGAAAGAAGGAAAGAAAGGAAGGAAGAAAATAAGTCTAGAAAGAAAAGAATTAGACAGCCAGACAGAGAGAAAGAAGGAAAGAAAGGAAGGAAGAAAGAAAGAAAGAAAGGAAGGAAGAGAGAGAGAAAGAAAGAAAGAAAAAAAGAAAGGAAGGAAGGGAGAGAGAGAAAGAAAGAAAGAAAGAAAGAAGGAAAGAAAGAAAGAAAAAACTTTCTATCAACGCGTGTATACATCCATGGCCATGCGCTCGCCGGAACTACACACATTGCAATCCATCGTGTGTGGCCCCCTGCTGTGACCGTAGATGCTGGGGTGAATTATCTTCGCGGACCGAGGTCAAGAAACAGGTGTTTCTATACTTAAATTTAATCTCTTGAGGGCAATAGGATTTGTATTACTGGGAGAAGATATTTGTTGATAAGGAAAAATGGGGTATACAGCCCTCAAACGAGAGATTTTCGTCATGCTGACAGTGTAAAAAAGTCAAGCATTTGTCCAAAAGGAAAAGAGAAAATATGCCAAACATTGCCAACGGCCAACCTTATTTCACCACACAGGGAGTAGTAACTAACAGAGAACAAGGTTATATTATAGAATGAGTGGCCTGAGGTAGGTTTCGTGAGGCACACCCCCATCAAAATATAATCTGAGTGCCCCCCTCCTCCGTGCAGTGATGACCCCCCTGCCCCTGGGGGGGGCACTCAGTATATATGCATAGTGGGTATGTGCCGCGGAGGGGACCCCCATTTTTACACTCAAATTTCCGTTCCAAGGCATAGGCCTAGCATTTTTTGTCTTATTGAGAAAAAGAACAAAGAAATTCGCTTCAAAGCATAGCATTTTCTTTTTATCGAGAAAAAAGAAGAAATCCGCGCCAAAGCTTTGCATATTTTTTGTTACGCCGTTCTGCTCACATTGATCTGCTACAATGAGCTGCAATTTTGATGAAAAGCGGCCGCAGAGCGCTGTCCGACCATTGTCCGAGTGCACCCGGCCCGGCGGCCGTGCTAGCTGCATCATGCATGCTAAGCTTCAGTCTCTTACCTAGGGATACCTAGGGAAGTTTCTGAATGTAGGCACGTTATGCCTCTGTATTCAGTTCTAGGTTTTTCCTCCTCAAGATGGCTGGCTCACTTCCGGGAACAGGGCTTTCGTAGTCATATTTTATTGGCTCATTTTTCCAGCATCTATCCAGGGCAGCTTCAAAACTGTGCACACTTGGGGCAGTGACAACATCATTATTTAGGCTGTTCCATGTCTTACGTATTCTAACATAAAAAGAATTCCTATATTTTTGGGTCTTTGTCCTTGGTATGAACAATTTTTTACTGTGACCCCTGGTATGTTCACTATATTTTTCTTCTAGATTAAGTTTTGTACATTGATCATAATTATTAAAGTGTTTATATGTTTCAATCATATCACCCCTAACTCTTCGATAAGCCAGAGTTGGGATTTTTAACTGTTTAAGTCGTTGTGGATAGGAAAGCTTCCTTAATTCAGGGACTAATTTTGTTGCCCTTCTTTGTACGTTCTCTAATGCATGTATATGTTTCTTCAGTATAGGGTTCCACACAGCATGGGCATACTCAACTTGTGGTCGGACAAGCGACTTATATAACAGAGCAAAGTTATTTTTGTCAAGATAAACAAAAGTTCGTCTGATCAAGCCCATAAGCCTGTTGGCCTTGTTTATCTTTGATTGCATGTGTTCTTCAAAGCTGAGTTTATCATCAATTACAACACCCAAGTCCCTTTCGGAGGTGACATGTTCAAGCGCATTATTCATTAAAGTGTATGGAAAAGATTCCTGCTGGTCTTGCATGTTGCCAATAGAGAGTACACTACATTTCTTGGGGTTGAATTTCAGCAGCCATTTATCTGACCAGCATTTCAGATGGTCAAGATCTCTCTGGAGTGAATTGCAATCATTCTGATCTCTTATAAACTTGAATAGCTTGGTATCATCAGCAAAAAGATAAACATTACTTTCAGTAACAACATCTGGAAGATCATTATTTTGGTTGTTGCGCTGAACTGCGTTGGCTCCACTAACCCATACATATGGTAAATGGGTATTATAGTAAAATGTCAGAAATCGTTGAAATAAATCCCAAGAAACGACGGTTATTCCTGTCTAAGTACATGCACGCATGCCCGTTCCAAGCAAAAAAGGGATGCAATCATACATACGCACTCGCGATCCGTTCCAGGGACCCACGTTTTCACAAACATTTGTAGTTCCAAGGACCCTCCTTTTTACAATAAACCCGCTCCAAGGTCCCCGTTTTTGTCTCGCCCGCGGCACACCCCTACCCCACTCCTAGTACCAATGAGGTCCAAACATTAACATGTATGGACCTCATAGGCGACATTACCCAAAAATATGGGTTAGACAATGCTGTTCTGATTTCCAACCCAAGACTTTGGTAAATGTACGCCTTAATACAAATTGGAGTTAAGTGATATGACTTTCATTTGGTGGGGAGACATTAAAAGTATTAATTAAGTAGTTCAAATTAAAATAGATTATCATTAAACTTACATTTCAGGCCCTTTTTGTTGATTTTCGGTGAGCGTTCCACACAGCTGCGACGAGTGATCAACTCCGAAGTGATACGCGAACTGGTCAGCTGATCGGTCAGGTGATCGGTAGATTATCTTTTTGTCAGACGTTCATAATTTATGTAAAGCGTATCAATCTTCAGTATCTTGATTCCAAAGTATCAGTATTGCAGATAAATGTCATTATTGATTGGAATCAGTGGCGGATCGGGGGGGTGGGGGTGAGCATTTCTGGCGGATCGGGGGGGTGGGGGTGAGCATTTCTGCCCGATCCCCCTATTGAGATTTGTAGTAAATATTTTGGAATTAAATACGTTGTTCATACTAGTTATGCGACCCCTCCCTTATGATGATCACAGCATTATTTGTAATGGGGATATTTCGTTCATAATTATTCTTGTCTCTTCTTTCTCTTTTTTAGCCTTTTTTTGCTTGTTAAAACCTTTTTTCCTTTTTTTTTGGGGGGGGGGGGCTCGCCAAATTTTACGTGGGTCAAAATTACCTTCATTTTTTTAGTGACAATCTTTTTTTCATTTGTCCAGTTCTACGCGAGACAAAATTACCTTCGATCATTATTATAGTTAAAAACTTTTTTTTATTTTTTATTTATTTATTTATTTTTTTTTGGGGGGAGGTTGCCAAATATCACGCGAACGTTTTTCAGCTTTTACTGTTTTATTCGACTTATAATCAAATATTAAATGGGGCTTACCACAGTTTTTTTTTAAGTCAATTCATAAGAATATTCCTCCTCAGGATTTGAGCTTTCTTTCATGAAATATCAATTTTTTTCATGATTACCAAAAATACTTAAAATTTTTTATCAGTGTATGCCTATAAAGCTTTAGCTCATGCGTTGCGCCTGCCATATTTTAATGCTGATCAACTTTATGCTTTTAATGAATTCCTAAAAACAATAAATTCTCAGATCATCAATTTTGTCGCAATCGAATAATTCGATTGCGTCTCTCTATCAGTTTTGAATATTCATAAAAAATATCAGCTCGTGCTTTTTGCTCATAATATTTTGATTAGTAAATTCTTCTCTTATATAATCGAGTCGGATAGATAGATAACTAGAGAGTTGGGGGGGGGGGGGTCCCTCAGCTACTTGTCCTCGCTTATTTGTTATTATTTGTTATTATGCTCATGTTGTGAGAGCTTTGTGTTTTCACCTTTTTTTCTTTTTCAACCTTTTTATTGTCTCGGAGCTTCCCTCTATTTCTTTACACTATATAATGTAGTCCTTTTTACCTCATTGTTTCAATCATTGGCGGCGGAAGCCCCAAATTTTAGGAGGGGACAACCTAAAAAAATTTGACAAGCAAAAAAAAAAGGCTCTCAACCCAAACATTTTAGGGGGGACGTAGGAAAATAAATTGACAAGCAAAAAAAAAAAAAAAGGTCAACAACAAATTTAGGGGGGAACGTCCCCGCTTCCGCCGCCTATGGTTTCAATTCTTTTTTTGTTCTCATTTCAATGAAAACATCATTATTAAACTGACGTAGAAGACTTTATTACGAAATTTTGACATTGTTTTGTTTCATTTGTTTGGCTTTCTTTTTTTCTTCTCATCTTCTTTTTCTTCTTACTTTTTCCCTTTCCTTATTTTCTCTTCAGTATTTCATTCAGGTATCCGCCAATTTATACAACACCAAGCATATAGAGGCGGATAATCAGTGAGGGAGCATGACGGTGTGCCGCTCTAAAAAAAGGAGGAATATTGGAAGAAAAAAAAAAGAAGAAGGGATGGGGAAAAAATAAAGAAAAAAAAAGATGATGATGGCAATGACGATGATGAAAATTATCTTGGTGATGATGATGGTTGTGGTGACGGTTGTGGTGATGATGATGGTGATGCTAATGATAGTGGTGATGATGATGATGACGAGATGTAATTTTGTTATTTTGTCTTTGAAAAAATTAAGTAGTGCAAAGTTGAATTCATTTAAAGTTTATTATGAAAATAGCAGAAAAAAATTGGTATGCGTTCGAGGAAAATCCATCCCCCACCAATCTTTTTCAAAGGTAAGATTTTTTTTTCCCGGGGGGGGGCCACTTCCATTCACGAGTGGATACCATGCGCGACCATGGGGTCTCGAAAAGCACCCTAAACACGTAATTTCCATATTCTGAAAATGCACCCCTTAACAAGTATTGGCGTGTGAAACCCTACCCTTAACAAGTATTGGAAACAAAACGATACTCTTGGCAAATATTCCCTGAAATGAACCCCTAAACAAGTACAGGAATGTTTTATTGTTACGGGTCCTTCGGTCGTCGGCTTTACCTTATTTGGTTTAGTACGACCCCACCTTCTACACCTCGCGCAAATCGGACTCTAAACACGAAGTGTTGGAGCAAAAAGGACATCCTTTATAAAACATTTTGATTTTGTTTTATCATCCCCGCAAATTAGACCCTAAACACGACGGTTTTCCTAGCGAATTAATAGATACCCTTTTTTCGTTATTTTTGTGTTTTTGACACCCTTATCACGTTACGTAGGTAACGTGCCCTATCGTGAAAAGGACATCCTTTTTACGTTTTTTTTTGGTCGCGCATGGTATCCACTCGTCAATGTAAGTGGCCCCCCCCCCCCGGGTTTTTTTTGTGACGGCGTAGGCCTTTGCAAGCAGCTATTATTATGGTAAAAAAGTAAATGAAATGTCAAGAAATAGCCTACATGATAATGATTTTTATGGTACATTTTAGTAGGCCTATATTTATATCAATTCATACTTGTTATCAAAAAGAAAAAAGTGGGTCGTTACGGACCATTAAAAATGGGAAATTTGGGCATTTTATATTTAGGATAGAGCAACTGCTCGTTATAGACGTCACAATAAATCAAGCATTCTAAATTCTATCAACTCCATTTTTTGTCAAATAACACCTTCATCGATATTTTGAAATGATTTTTCTCATATTTTCATCATCTTTTTATCAGGGTGAAATTCCCTTTAATTTACAAAACAGATTCGCAAACAATATCAAGAGTAGTGGGAGGCAAGGGTGGAAATCTAAGGTAGGGGACCAGGGGCTGGAAAACAGGCAAAAAAAAAACAAAAACAAACTAACAAAAAAAAAAAAAGGAAGGTTTATCACCCCCAAAAGAAGGTCGTCTCGTCCAAAGTACATGTTTTACTTCGATTTAAATGATGTAGGCCTATTTCTTTCCATCATATATAAAAGAACAAAAATAGTAGGGGGACATTTGATAATGTGCCCCTACTATTTTGGGTTAGGGGGAAGTGTCCCCCTGGGATTTGCGCCCATGTGGGTGGGGGGTGTTGCACCTCCTTTCGGAATCATTATGGAACAGTGTGAATAGTCGCTGTGATTTCGATCTCATACCTATAAAAAAAAATAGAACAGAAGAACGCCTTGACCACAGGCCAAATGCCTAACAATTTTTCCGCGGCATTAGCGACTCTCGTAAGGGGCGCTCCATTTATAAATAAAGTTGCATGTGTAGCTGTCTATGGCAACAGAATCTATCGCAGAATTGAAGCCAGAAGCGTGGGAATTTTCAAGAAAATTCAAGAAAAGAACCGGTGAGTACCGATTTAACAGTACTAATCTAATTAGTTACATGTATTGAATTATAAGAATATTCAATTTTTCGTGAAACAAAGCTTAGTTCTAAGCTAGGGTGGCCCAAATGCGCGTGAGTGGAGTCCCAGTTTCTTAACACGGGTAAGTATTGCGTTGTCGCCTAGAGTGCCCTACCCCCCCCCCCCCCCCCCCCCCCCCCCCCGCCGCAGCCCAGGCTGAGTCTGAGACAGTCTGAGTTTGTTTCATCTAGCTGGGCCTAACATTAAACTTTAAAGCAAAAATACTTGAATCACGGGCACTGCACATCAAACATGAAATCAACATTATGAAAAATGTCAACAACTTGCTCAATTAAAACACTTACAGACCTCCGTTGCATTGTTTACATCTAGCAGAAAGCCTCCACAAGCAACACAAATTTCAATATATGGGGCAATGAAAGAGAGGATAGCATTGACACGTCTTTCAAGTGTAAAAAATGAAAATAAAATTGCGAATAAAATTATCGAAAAGTTAAAGAGGGCATTCTTAAAGTATTATCATACCTGTTAAGTCAAATATCATCGAAAAGTTTTAGTTTGATAACATGATAAATGAGAGCAAAGAGATCGAGATGGAAGACAACAGTCAAAACACTGGCCTACTCCCCAACATACGCTAGATTGGCCGGCCGTCCCGGTATACCGGTACGGTACGTAGGGTACGTTACCCCGCCGCCGCGCCGCCCATGCCATGCGCCAGGCTAGGCCGCGCTAGCGCAAGTGAACTGAGCCAATTCAAAAAAGAGTGAGCGATCTAGCTAGCATTCTGACACGACCTTGGAAGAAGATACGGCCTCGATCTGCTGAAGAAGTTAGGCTAGGTCTTTGAATTCTTTCATATCAATAACTGAATCCTGGAACTGAAAAAATGGCTGAAGGAGTGAATACCCCTCATTCAGCTGAGAAGAAAGAAGAAGGAGAAAATGGAGAAATCCCGAATGAAGCAGGAGAAAACATGGAAGTTGGGCTTCCAAATGGTGCTGATGCCACTGTCACTGAGGAAGAGCCACAAGCGCAGCCAGAGAGAGAACTCACTCAGACTGATCATATAAATAAGTCACTTCTTACATCATTTCTCAACAGATTGAATGATCCAGCTACTTCATCTCAGTTTCCTAGCACACAGATTATTGACACAGAGCCAGAAGAATTAGAAAATTAACAAGAGTGACGTCAGAAAACGATCGTTGAAGATCGGTCAATCATGTCATGAAGATCGAAATGTGCACCATGCAACCAGGGAAGTGTTACACTTACCTGATTCACCAATTTAAAATGGAACCAGGAACAAGGAAATTACTACTACAACAAGGTCTCAGTTATGTTTGATATTGTGATATGATTTTAAGAGATTTTGACAACCCAAATGCCATCTTTGATCAGAAAAATAGAACTCCTGTGCCAAAAGCCTTCAGTCTTTGTATGATGAAATCCGGCATTGTTGCTTACTAAAGCTGAACTTAGTAACATTAGACTACCTTGGCTTCGTCTGTTATCTGTTGAAAAAATGTCTGAAAATTATTAAATCTCCAGAAAAGACAAAATATTCTGCCTAAGGCTACGACATTAACTATCCTGGCCGGGAGCTTGAGATTATTCTGTGTTTTAAAGAGGGATCTACATCTACTCATATGCCTTTCAGATGATGATCAAATCCAAATTGAATATGTTCTTCTCACTCTGTCAGATTAGGCGTAGGCCTATATGCTGCAATTTTTCCAACAACGAGGAAAGTTCGAGACTGCTTATGAAATTAAGCAATGTTCTGGTGACTTCTGGCCTGTGATGTGCAAAGTCTGCACTCTGCAAGATCACGAGGCTGCATTTTATGACTCAAGAAGTGTGTACTGTAATTGGATGCAAAGAAATCGTTTTGAAAATTATGTTTTTTATAATAATTACCGGTACTTTAGTAGTTATTGTGTGATCAAATTGAGTGTGTTTAAAGAGAAATTCCAGTAGTTGCAACACTGATTTCATGAAAAAGCCTGTAAAACAAGGCTTGATTGTCAGTATATCATCGAGGATCTAGATCTGGTACAGTTACATTAACTGAACTTTGTGAAATCTTGAATTCTACGCTGAAAAATGTTCACACCGAAAATCCCCTACACAGATAAGCGCACGTGGGACAATGTATAATTATTTAGGGCGTCGGGCACGACGCTCTACCCGAATCCTGTGCTTATTTGCTGATTTCTCAGCAATTACACAATTTCTTCCAGAATCCTTTGGCACATGCTGCTTTTTATTTATACAGACACTTTGGTGGTCATTTCATTGGATTCTGTACAAACTCATTTTGACATCGTTACCAAAACTAGCATTTACCTTTAACAGCAAATAAAAACAAATACACTGAAATGCAGTTTCAAGAAGCAAGGAGAATACTATAGACCAAAAGCTTCAGTCTCTGTAATTGGTTGTTCCGCTGAACTGTGTTGGCTCCACTCACCAATAATAAAATGTCAGAAATTGTTTATACATTGTAAATCCCCAGAAACAACGGTTATTCCTGTCTAGAAGAACACCTATGTATAAGAAAAAATATTGTACACTCACTTATTGCATGTGAAGCTTTCAGTTCCAGACATATGCCCGTTATTTTATTTGTGTGACAAAAATACATGTACCAAACGGTCTTATGTACACTTTCACAGCTAGAGCACAAGTGCTCATATTTGTGATTTTCTTTGATATTTGAATTTTATTTTGTGAAATCTAAAGCAGGAGAGTGCCTACTCACTCTACGTATGTCTAAGATACACTTTTAACAGTCAACATGCTATGAAAAAAAATGATATTTTTTTACCATTTATTAGGCGTTTAATAGTTTTACATTTGAAGAAAAAGAAATCAACTTCTATGATCTAAGAGGTACTTCGTGCCCTTTAATCTATTTAATAAAGTTTACATTTGTGGTGGGCTTGTGGCTAACTTTAAAGTTTTATCACTGATATGTGATTAATACTTAATAGGATGTGTCTTGACTGAAATTTGCTCGACTAATTATGAATACAGACCTTGTTACAGGATATACGATAAGGAGTCTCTTAATTCAGAATCTTGACTAAAAATTACCACTATTACGGTACTCTTAAATCATGTTGAATATTTAAGTAAAATATATTTGTCACAATGTTGTCCTTTCCTAATATTCAGTAGTTGTCATTAATTATGTAAGGTAATGAGAAAAATTACATTTATTTATTTCCAAATTCAAATATTTGAGGACAAAATCAAGCAATGTTTATCATTGATTTACTTTGTGTACTTGTATGTTTTTACTGAAGTCACACTATTGGTGAATTTTGTATGTTAAATGACTTTGAAAGCATAACTTCTGCAGATTTGTAATTTGTCTTGGTTATTGTTTAAAAATGTCTAAATTCTAGGTCAGTTACATACAGTAAAAACGTGCTAAATTAATTAAAGAAATGAAACCTTTTTTCTATGAAATTGTATTGAGTTGATGCCTTTATTTTTGTGATTTGTCTACATCCTGTAGGGTTGACAAAATCAACAAAAGCAGTAGAGACACACACTTAACCACAGAATAAGAGTTATGAATTTCAAAGTTTGATGTTGTGATGTCACATGCAAGCAGCTCCTTGATACGCATACATTCGTAATTCCGAAGCTTCGTAATTCCGAAGGTTCGGTTATTCCGAAGGTTCGTATTTCCGAAGGTTCGTAATTCCGAAGGTTTGTAATTCCGAAGGTTCGTCAATCCGAAAACGAAATAAGGTTCGTAATTCCGAAGGTTCGTTAATCCGAAAACGAAATAAGGTTCGTAATTCCGAAGGTTCGTTAATCCGAAAACAAAATAAGGTTCGTAATTCCGAAGGTTCGTTAATCCGAAAACGAAATAAGGTTCGTAATTCCGAAGGTTCGTTAATCCGAAAACGAAATAAGGTTCGTTAATCCGAAAACGAAATAAGGTTCGTTAATCCGAAAACGAAATAAGGTTCGTTAATCCGAAAACGAAATAAGGTTTGTTAATCCGAAAATTAAATAAGGTTCGTATTTCCGAAAATGAAAATAATTCATTTTGGTAACAAAAACGATGTTGTCATTACAAGATTACACGATATTATGCAATGATAGTAATAACGATCGATGATACATGCGTGTGTTGGGGCCAAAGCATGTATTTCATTAAGAATATAGGCGCCCTGATCAAGCATAGGCTAATTTCGATTTTATCTGAGCAATTGCTGCCTATAAGCAAATAGTTTAAAGATGCAGGGGATCAAGTGTGTTGGAAGCGTGCGAGCAACCTCTAGATAATAGGATTTGTATTGGAGGGGATGTCATTTTTAATAACAGCTTCTGCTGGTAATAAAAATAAAAATAATACTAATAATGATCGTTGTGAGATGTTGAAAGCGCGAATCGCAAGCTCAAACTAGTAGACATTTCATGTAACAAGACGTAAAGTGAGCATTCGGAGCATTTTTTGTAATCGTGAGAAAGATGTGTATCTTTCTAAAGAATTAATGCGAGGGCGAGCTGTAATTTGTTTATATACTGACCTGGGGCCCGTTGCATAAAACTTTTTACCTGAGAAAACTCAGGTTGTTTTTACAAGAGTTTTGCCCTGTGCTAAAGTCAATGGCGGAAATCAGACTAACCTTAGTTTTCAGTTTTTACCAAAGTTTTCTCAGGTAAAAAAGTTTTATGCAACAGGCTTCAGAAAGTAATCTTTTAAGGACTGCATTTAGTGACTCATGAATAGAATATATATCTCACAAACTGAATAATGAGAGCCCGAACCGCAAGCTTAAAATTTGTGATATTCCAACCTGAAAACTGGACATTTCATACTTCTTTTTTGTAACCATGAATAGAATGAGTCCCTTAATAAACAATACTTGATCGAGCGAGAAACGTGAGCCAAATTTTTCTGATTTTCCAACATGAAAACTGGACATTCTAAGCATTCTTGTTAAAAAAAAATAATAGCTGGGAGAATAGTTTTCAGAACTGAAGTGGCTTCCCTGGGTAAATAATATCTATATCAATATTATCATTCTAGGCCCACATGAAATTTCCAAAAGTTTGAGCACGTGATTCGCTCGCAACATCTCACAAGGATGCCCTTTTAACAGTAATTGACCAAAAAGGTGAATTTTACATCTTCAGATTTGACTTTTTCCCCAAACCGCTTGCTCTCTACGCTCGCAGAAATGAAACGTTAATATATAACTTTAGTGATCACTTAAAAAATTGTGCTCAATTTAGTTACTACAAAACACACAACCTCTTTACACAGATGATAATCTAATGGTGAAAATATCCGTTTCCACCAAATTGCCCCTATTGGCCCCTTTTTTTGCTTTGCCCCCCCCAAAAAAAAGTTCCGCCGCCATTGGTTAAAACACGCATCGTCTTTATGGCTAACTGCAAAAAGTTCTTAAAATGTCCCTTTAGATCAAGTCGGAGCATATATATTTCAGAATTCTCTTCGCGCTTCTTGCTAGCAGTTATCTAAATTTAGTTACATAGGCATCTCGCTTTGAAGATCACACTATTGCCCATCATATTAACAAAAATATATAGCTCGCGCTCGCATTATTTAAAAAGGGTTTATCATGTTATTACATATTTACTTTATTTTATAAGGATAAATCTGATTATTGACTGTTAGGACTACCCTTTCAAAGAAACAAACAAAAATCAACTTTAAACTGCCGATCAAGGAATATATGGCTAAAAAAAATTGCCCCCCTCTATTTGACGAAAGTTGGATCCGCCGGGAGGGAGGCAGGGGGCATCAAAATGAAATAAAAAACAGGGGAATTAATATTTTCCAAAATGGGAAAGTTCCTTTTTCAAAAATAAATATGCCGTCTTTCATGCTTTTTTTTCGAAATATAATACTCTTTTTAAAGTATACAAGTTAAGTTAAGTTTTCAGGCTGGAATATTGAAAATTTTCAGCTTGCGCTTCGCACTCTCACTCGATTGGTGAAATATGCATCCTAAAAAGGTCACTAAATTCTTTCTTTAACAGGTTCCTTTTCTGGTCAGTATGTTTAAGCTCGCGTTTTGCGCTCGTGTTAATTCTTTAGTTAGATGCAAATCTTTTTAATGACAGCAGAAATCTGCTCGGATTTTTAAAAACTAATTTTCATTTTTTATTGAAATAACCTAAAGTTTTAGCTTGTGATTCACGCTCGCAACACCTCGCAATAATGCCATTTTAAGAATAATTGACCACAAAAAAAACGTTATACAACTTCACCTTTGAATTTGTTTTACCAAGCCGCTCGCTCATATACTCTCTCCCGAAAAATAAAGCCTAAATATACATTTTGCCATAATAAGAAGTCACTTCAAAAAAGTTTTTCTCTACTTAATCACTATCAAACACACAATGACTTCAAGCAGATGATAATCTTAAGGTGAAAATATCACCAAAGTGCCCATTTTGACGTATGAGTTTCAATTTGGCTTTACCCCCAACGAAAATTCGTTCGGCCGCCCTTGCCTTCCCATCCTCATAATAATTGAACGGCAAAAGTGTCCCCCGCCCCCCTCCCCTTGCCTCTGCTTTCCCGGTTTTCATTTTTCGGATTAACGAACCTTATTTTGTTTTCGGATTAACGAACCTTATTTTGTTTTCGGATTAACGAACCTTATTTCGTTTTCGGATTAACGAACCTTCGGAAAAACGAACCTTATTTCGTTTTCGGATTAACGAACCTTCGGAAAAACGAACCTTATTTCGTTTTCGGATTAACGAACCTTCGGAAAAAACGAACCTTATTTCGTTTTCGGATCAACGAACCTTCGGAACAACGAACCTTTTTTCGTTTTCGGATTAACGAACCTTCGGAACAACGAACCTTATTTCGTTTTCGGATTAACGAACCTTCGGAACGAACCTTATTTCGTTTTCGGATTATCGAACCTTCGGAATAACGAATCGTCGGAATTACGCCACAAATGTTCGGATTAACGAACCCTTTTTCGTTTTCGGATTAACGAACATCGATTTATAGGCAATTTACGTGTTTCGGAATTACGAACCTTCGTAATAAAGAACCTTCGGAATTACGAAGTGTAACCTCCTTGATATGTCATGCAGAGCTACCAAGTCTCACGCATTATGCGTGAGACTCGAGCAGTTTGGACTCTTGTTCATCCCCTCAAATCTCTGTCTCACGCAACTATCACAGCCTATCCCCATATACATTGTACACAACGTCTGTGATCTCACTCAGATTCATAGAAAATCTCACGCATAGCTGGTCTTTGAACTTGGCATCTCTGGAGGTACTTCGTGCCCTTTAAACTATGTAATAAAGTTTACATTTGTGGTGGGCTGGTGGCTAACTTTTTATCACTGGTATGTGATAGGATGTGTCTTGACTGAAATTTGCTTGACTGATTATGAATTCAGGTATGTTACAGAATATCTTAATTCAGAATCTTGACTAAAAATTACCACTATTACGGTACTCTTAAATCATGTTGCACACCGTATTCATGTAAAATATGTATGTCGCAATGTGGCCCTTTCCTAATGTTCTAATTTACAGTAGTTGTCATTAATTATGTAAGGTAATGAGAAAAAATTACATTTATTTATTTCCTAATTCAAATATTTGTGGACAAAATCAAGCAATGTTTATCACTGATTTACTTTGTGTACATGTACTTGTATGTTTTTACTGAAGTCACACTATTGGTGAATTTTGTATGTTAAATGACTGTGAAAGCATACATGTAACTTCTGCAGATTTGTAATTTGTCTTGGTTATTGTTTAAAAATGTCTAAATTCTAGAAGGTCAGTTAAATACAGTAAAAACGTGTTAAATTAATTAAAGAAATGAAACCTTTTTTCTATGAAATTGTATTGAGTTGATGCCTTTATTTGTGTGATTTGTCTACATCCTGAAGGGTTGATAAAACCAACAAAAGCAGTAGAGACACACACTTAACCACAGAATAAGAGTTATGAATTTCAAAGTTTGATGTTGTGATGTCACATGCAAGCAGCTCCTTGATGTGTCATGTGAATGATATACATGTAGATTCCATAAATTATTTTTTAATAATAATAATATAGGGTATTTATATTGCGCACATATCCACCTTGTTAGGTGCTCAAGGCGCTCCTATATTACCCGGCTAAGCTAGGCGTTCATAGCGCACACAGCTTTTTAAGGAATTACTTCCTACCGGTACCTATTTACCTCACCAGGGTTGAGTGCAGCACATTGTGGATCAGTTTCTTGCTGAAGGAAATTACGCCATGGCTGGGATTCGAACCCACGACCCTCTGTTTCAAAGTCCGAAGACTAATCAACTGGGCCACAACGCTCCACATTTTTTTGTTTGTCAAGCATACATGTACATGATTTCTATGGAATTTATATCTGTTTATTTAGGTAAAAGCTGCTCACATTGGATATCACAAAATCTTTTAAAGCCCCTGAATTAAATGTCAGCTGTTACCTCGTCTTCACTACGTTGTTATTATGCTGCTCCCTATTTCAACCGATTCCTATATCCCGCTCCGCCCATCTACCTGTTGTTTCTTTCACTTTCTACTTCAACAAAACCAATTTGATATCATGGTTAAAATCTATATTTTATATTTTATTTGGTGGTTTTAATATAATGTAATGATCAGCAATTCAGCATAAAAATATGGGCAATATGCAATTGGGTGAACTGATAAATGCATTTTAAAACATGAAAAATAATTTGTGTATTCTTACCATGAAATCTCAAATAATTCCAAGTTTCTTCTAATGTGAAAAACAAAAGTTCTTTCTCATTATAAACCACAAGTTGACATTATTAATCATGTTCAAAGAGGGGTCAAACTGTAATTAGTAAAATATGTAAATGTTTGAAACTCCATTTAAATGACTGAAATGAAAGAAGGGCCCAACATCAGCTCATTCATGCTCCATGATAAATCTTGAAGTATGTTTTTTCCTACCATACATGTACATGTAACCTTTTTCATCTTTAATTTTCTTATATTTGATTTAGAAAAATCATACAAGTTTCAATTCTTGTTTGATTTTACTCTATATATTAACTTGATATTAAGATAGATTTGGCTGTTACATGTGACATACAGTTGTGCTCTAAAGTTTGTGAACCCCACCACAAAATGCACTTTTCCATGTCGAGTGTTGAATGTAGACGATACGAAAATGATCGGCAAGCCCAGAGATATTGTATATTTCATCTACTGACTTCTCAATTAAATATCTAAAACATGGCAGAAATTCAACACTTTAAATGTGATTATTTTCTGATGGGGTTCACTAAGGTTTGAGCACCGCTGTATCCTCATTGATACAATACAGGGATAAGAGAGGCATTTGAATTTAATTCTTTTACTATTTTATTCAAAAGGTTATCAAACGGGGCATAATCAATTTCTTCCAAATTTCTACAATGGTTGTCACTTCACTTAATGTGTATTGATATGTAAATCCAACTACAAGCACAACAATCTCCACTCTTATGTGGTCAACATTTTTTCTTTTAAATAATTATTTTTGAGTAAAAAAGAATTCCCTTCATGTAAGACATCTAGCATTCAAAGCATGAGATCTCAATAGATTTATGTATAGGTGTATTTTGGTATGCATGAACTGCTCCACGCATCTTACTGACGAGTCTATGGTGCAATATTTTGCAACAATGTAATTGGCATTTTGATTTATAATTCTGTAGCAGAATACATGTACTTTTGTAAAATCACAATAAAAAAAAACTATGAACAGTGTATCAAAAGAATATAAATGGTAAAAAATAACCTTGTGGATGTGTATACAGCTCAGTAAAGTTAACCCTGTTTTCTTACATGTATATTTACTACAAAATATCCTTTTTACAATACAGTGATGCAATTTAAGATAGTGAACCCTAGAAGTAGGTCGAACTTGTAATGTTACAATGTATATTAGCAAAACCCATCATATGGGTACTTGCAAATTTATAAAGAATGGTGTCTATTACCGCGAGACCAAGAAAACCCACTGCTTCTCATATATAAATTGGTCTTTTCTCATACATGTAGCTCTTTGATAATGTAAAAGAGAAAAAGTGGTGAAAATGAATTACAGGTTTAAGACTAATTATGTGAAATCTCTACAGCCCACAGAAATTTGTTCAACTCGGAGGGGGAAATGGTTAAAAACACCTATTTTGTATATATGGTCTGGAGAAAAATTATTCAACTTGAATGATTATTAAACTTAGGGGTAAGGTTGATCTTGGCAGAATTAGCTGTTAATACATTGTCTAAACTCAGTTTACGGGAACATTTGCAAAGCTGCAAAATTTAGTCTCAGAAATACCGTATTTAACTGGGAATTACATGTAGGCATGCAAAAATCCCATTTTATGCAATAATCCGACAATGGTGGCATAATACATAGCTCAATACGAGTACATTCAAATAGTATAAAACTTAGGCAAACTGAAAGATGTACAAAATGCATTTTCATGTACAACATTGTGGTAATGTTGAACATATTACAACATAATGTCATGATGAAATGTAAAATGCATTTCCAATTCTCCACAATGATATTGCACATCTGCTTAATGTCTACATACAGTACATAATGCACAACAAACTGATAATTTAGAACAAATAATTTGCATTATCCCAAATTAATATTGTGACAATTACTAGCTTGCTGCAAAGAAGTATTTTAGGAATATATATTGGCAATAGAAATCCCAAATGAGGATGGTAAATATTATGGGGTACTTGAAATCCCAAATAAGGTTGTTTAATTTTTTAAAGTAACCTTCATGTATGCAATGAGGCAATTTCGTAACTTTATCAATATTATCATATGTCGGTCTTGTCAGACCTCTATGATCATTTTGAGAACACCACAAATATTCATAAGACCTATAATACAGATAATTCAGGTCCATGTACATGTAGGTCAGTCACATATTATCAGGGGTAAGACATACAAATTGAAATGGCTGATATAAGTATCACCGAGACATCTTGTAGGTATGCCAGTTGGAATTGATCAGAGGGCCTGAAAATCACCTAGAATATTATACTTAGTAAACAAAAATACTAAAACTATGGCCTGAAAATAAATTGCCAGGCCCTGAATTCAGGCATATGCCTGAACTTGCCTTTGTCTGCAATAATGTAAATCCATATTTTCCTCTACAACTGAGACACATAAAAATGTGATAGCTATAGTATAATGGACTCATGGGATAAGATTGTAGACAGGGATACATGTAGTTACTTATGAGGGAAATAAGGGATACTTTTAATATGGTCATCATGCTACAGCTCTGTGTCAAGATATTACAACGAGTACTGCAACAACAATCTTATGATGGCAGTAATGGGTTCTTCATGAAATGTTGCACATCATAGTCCTCTTGGGCTAATATTTCAAGTGTGAGGCAGTGCATGAAAACCAGAGGTAAATGTATTATCAACAGGCTCAATTTCTCTTGAGATTTAGGGATACATAACTTTAAAGGTTTTTGTATTATCATTTTTATCATAGAAAGACAAAGCTTCCTTTCTTAAAAAGTTCATTTAAGTGATCCAAGAAATCATACCATTAAAGTGAAGGTTCAAGAGAGTCCATGGTATAAAACATTTACACAAGTTATATATTTCAGTCCATTCCGTTTGATTCTCATTTAAAGATTTCAATTGAAACTAAGTTATATAATTGTGCATTCAAAACTTTAGCATGACAAATATATTCATCAAAAGCAGGCACCTATTGAACCATAGGGGAGACAAGGGTTAGTTGGAACACGGGGTAAGTTGAAACATAATAATTTTCTTTAACGCCTGTAAAATAAATTCATGCAATACTGCCCTCAATTTATTGCAATAATAATTCAACATTTGTATTATTAATAGCAATAAATTGAGGGCAGTATTGCATAAATTCATTTTACAACCTTTAAAGAAAATTACAATGTTTCAACTTACCCCGTGTTCCAACTGACCCCGGTCTCCCCTACTCACAGCCTCAGAATAATAAGAAATAATTTTATGACTTCGCTAAAATATTTGCTCTCCGCCAAACATAGAAGGATTTTGACAAATGACAGTGGAAATGACTGCCAAATTGCTATAAGACAAGTACACCCCAACAAAAAGTTGATTCAAATAAAAAGAGAAAAATCCAACAAGCATAACAGTGAAAATTTCATCAAAATCTGTTGTAAAATAATAGTTATGACACCTTAAAATTTTGCTCAATTTCAAATATCCTGGTCAGTATGCAAATAAGGAGTCTGATGATGTCATCCACTCAATATTTCTTGTATTTTATAACATGAAATTCATATGAAAAATTCTAATTTTTCCTCTTTGTCAAGTGAAACAATGATTAATTCCTCCCTGAACTTGTGGAATTAGCATAGTTTAATACTATATGGTTCAATCAACGTGGTCCTTATTGCTAGAATATGTAAAATATTAAAATATTGTATATTTTACATCCGATTTTGATAAAATTTCCAGCATTACATGTATGCTAGTTTTGATTTTTCTTTATTCAAATCAACATTTTTGGGGGTGGACTTGACCTTTAAGCAATTTACGTTTCAACTTGGCTCACACTGGCTGATCAAAATGAATATCATTAATCCATATCAAAGTCAAATGGATGTAGAGAAAAAAGTTCAAAAATTCTTCATTCCATCATATACTAGAAGGTGTTGATGCACACAATATAACTACAGTTGTCTTCCAATGCACCGTTAGTATAAGAGTAGGGGAAATCCGATGTAGTGGTCCACCTGCGCTTCCCCCAATCAGTTATATCGGGAGGAGAGACCTGCGGGTCACAGTGATTCAGTTCGCTTTTCACCTCCCTGGCACAGGTGACGCCAAACAAATAATAATAACAATAATAATAATACATCACAGACAAAGTCCATTCTATGAGTTGATCAAATGCAACTCCAAAAAACAAAAGCAGCTCTATTTTCAACAAGTCAGAAGCACTTCATTTTCTTCCAGCTGCATTTAAGTGCAATTCTTTCAGGAACAGTTCCCCTAAACTTTGGTCTTTGTCTAGTTATGGAGAGCAAGCGGAGAACAGAATTCTATGAGTTGATCAAATGCAACTCTAAAAAAACAAAAGCAGCTCTATTTTCAACAAGTCAGAAGCACTTTATTTTCTTCCAGCTGCATTTAAGTGCAACTCTTTCAGGAACAGGCCCCCTAAACTTTGGTCTCTGTCCAGTCACGGAGAGCAAGATATGATGAAAAGTTTTTCAGCTAGTCCAATGTTGAAACCTCACTATCTTGGTGTGAGTTACTTGATGCCATCAAAGGCTCTCATGATGGCGTCAACATCAAACCTGAAGTTAAGGAATGCTTTGGAGCAAAGGTTATGACTGGATTGGCGGGCATCCTGCGCTTGCTTGCGGTTGCTTTGCTTGTTGGGAATGGGCGACGATCCTGATGAAGAGATGGAAAATAAATGAAGAGTCTGATTTTAGTCTTTCATAGGAGAACCAGCAGGATTGCTAGTAAGAATGGAAAGCAGTAATAAATCATGACCTCCTCCCATCCAGTGCTTTCTAGATGGCCTAAAAATAAAGTGATACGGTCTGTATTCAGGTTTGGTTTAAAACTTTGCATGCCTGTCCAAGATTCTGAACTTTACTCTGAATCTGGAATTTCAGAAATAAAAAGTTCCTATTCAAATTTAACCAAAAAAAATCTTTTAAAAAAAAATCGTCGAATGGACCCCCTGTATATTCTGGTCTATATTAGCTCAGTTAAATTAGGGTTAAAGTTTGATTCTGAACTGTTCCCCTCTATTAAATTTATGGAATGCTGTCAAACTTATTAGCATTCCTGTTATCTTCTGAGTATCCAGTTGAAAAGACAACCTATTGATTTTAGAGGAAATCTCCTTGCAAAGGAAAATAAGCATGCTTGTGTATTCAACTTTATTACAGAGGAAAATAACACAGCTTCCATGATGCAATCTACAGAATTGCCTTGATTTCTTAAGTAGTCGTTCAATGCAATAACATAATAAGTTGGAGCTAGCAAATTCATAACATTTATCAATTTCATAATATTATTCACAATAAGTTTTCAAAATAGTCCTATAGAGATGCCAAATGATAAAATGATCCTCCATTTGTTCAATATCACACATCAAAGATTTGTACATACCTTGACGGGTCTCTGGATTTTCATGGTTTCGGCCCTGTTTAATGGGGGAAAAAAGAAGAAAAAATGTTATCAGTGGCAATAAAAATTATATCTGCCAAAAAAGTACATCTTGATACCATTCAAACAGTACCTTGCTGATCATAACAGAACTACGCATCACTAATATAAAAAATATGCAAATTTTCACTGATAGGGGTACATTACAAATCGTAAAAATCAATATCACCATTAGTCATCACCAACACCACCACCACAACAATAATTAACATCATCATCATTATATTCATCATCATCACCACCAACACCATTATCATCATCCTCATCACCATTACCACCATTATCATCATCATCATCACTACCACCATCACCATCATCATCCTCCTCATCACCACCACCATCATCATCATTGACATCATCATCATCCTCATTATCATCACCACCACCACCAACACCATTATCATCATCATCCTCATCACCACCACCACCACCACCATTACCATTATCATCAACATCATTTTCCTTATCACCACCACCATCATTATCACCACCACCACCACCATCATCATCACATCCACTACAATTCTCACACAAGGGACAAGCACACGCTTTCCGATTCCTTTACCTTGCCATGTCTGCCTTGTTTTGGCGTTTCCTGTGACGACTGAGGCGAGTACCCTCCCCCTTGGCCTTTCTGTCTCTTCAATCCTGGTCCACCCTGATTGTTCCACATAGCATCCAATGCTGGATCTTTAAACCTAGAATACTGGGTTATTGCAGTCATGTTCTGTGATTTGAAGTATTGCTGCTGTTGCTTTCTTCTGGTCTCTGCTTTGTTACTATCAACAGCTTGGCCGGTGGTCGGTCCTCCGCTAGAATTTAACACATGGTTGCTATTCCCTCCTCGTCCCCTGCCTCCATTTTGCCTGTAATTACCCTACAAAAAATAATAAGGAATAAAATACATTGATATGAAAGAACTTTTATATTGTCAGATTGCAAAAGAGAGCACTTGGGTTGGTCTGAATGTAACTGGTTCCCATGTTACACTATGTTCAGATTACAGTATCACACTTAGATGTCTGTACATGTTTCATTGATCAACATATTACTTTTTAATTAATTTTTCTTAATTTTTCCTGGTACATTTTTATGGTTGACACACAATTTGATTTGATATTTACATTCTGTTTATAATTATGATTATTGTACTCTGCTTTTGTATTTATGTAGACATGAATTTTCAGTCTTGACACTGTTTATCTGGTTTTTTTTCTTGATTAAAATAATACCATACAAGTACTACTACTTCACATTCCCATCTGAGAAACTGATGCCTTGCTAGAAGTACTGTTCTGCTTTATAAATAATAAAAAAAATAATAATATATGTGATTTGTAATGCGCCAAATCCACTCGGCAGAATGCCCAAGGCGCAGTGAAAGAAGAAAGAAAGAACGAAAGAGAAAAGGTACAAATATAATAGTAATAGATCCAGGAACAATTAAGAGTAAGAGGCATTGAATAGACGAGTCTTAAGGTAACATTTAAAAGTATCAATGGACGTGCATTCACGGATTGTCAGGGGAAGACCATTCCATAGAACAGGGCCAGCATGCGCAAAAGCCCGAGCCCCCCATGTCTTAACGGATTTAGGAATAACACGGGAACCAGAGTTTGATGAACGTAGGGACCTGACTGGAGTGTATTTGCTGAAGCAACAAGGGGGCCATGGGCTAAACTCCTCTCCAAGGGACTTGGTAAATGAGGAATAATATATTTCTGAACAACACCAATATATTAATCAAGTCATGTTATTTCTTTAATATCAATCACTATGTGAATGCATTCAGAATTTGAAAAGTTCATCATAATGACAAATACAATACAAAATACAATGTAAGCTGTTGGAGAGGGCATGAACCATACCTGTGTAGGGCTTTGTGTCCTCTGGGTATTGGTGGTCGACAAGGGAATCGTTGCTGGGCTGTAGCCTCTATTAGAAGCACCGGATTGCATCTTATTCAGTCGTTTCTTTAAAGGTCTAAAAATAATCATACACACATAAATCACACTAAAGCAGCTTCCTAATAAGTAGAGTCAGAAAAAAAATCCAGAATTAAAAAAAAAATCTAAACTCAATCACACAGGAGGACCACATCTTTGGAAAACAGAGTTTGTAAACTTTATAATAGTATCTCTCCATTTTACAATTTGGAAATCTGTCCATTTGACTCTTATCTTTTGTCATTCTGGTAAACCCGCAGTTTTTAACCGCTCAATGTCTTGACATTCTCTTCCCAGTCTTGGTACAGTTCCCTCTATTCATCAATCAAACATATCTCGGCCCCGTCTTACAAAGAGTTATGATTGATCCGATCAATCGCATCTATGGACGGCCAGCAACGTCAACATCTATTATGCATGTTTTTTCAAAATATTTTCAGGCAATGATGTATATTCATGCATTCATTGTTTTCTTGAAAATTCACTCCGCTTCTCTTTGCATACAAAGGACATTGCGCAAATTTTTTGAAAAAAAAAATTATGACACTGATGGATTTCCATAGACTTGCTATTGATCGAATCAATCGTAACTCTTTGTAAGACGGGGCCCAGTTATCACACTTTTGTGCTGTTTAACATTGCCAAAGTATCTGACTTTTCTTCCACATAGCTATCCTACCAGTGTAGTTTGTTTGCCTATGACCAGATGCAATAGCTTTTCATTCAGTGTCGAGGCTTTATGAATTATGATACACGTATGTGGAGCTGGGTTTGGTCATGAAATGTCACCCAAACTCTACATTTTCACAACTATGTTCTTCATATATGCTGTATACCAAATGGTTGTAATCCTTTCCAAGATATTCCAAGATATCCTCATTATTCATTCTCAAAAGATGCTATTTTGCATTCTATTAGCCATATGTCAATGATTAGGTGCAATGTAAAATGAACTTTCATTCCGATAAATCATGTGGAAAAAAAAGTGTCAGCTCATAATCAGTCTTTATAAAAATAATCAAGAACCTGTTAGAATGTACAATTAAGAGGTATTTCTAAACAATATTTACAAACAAATAAGACTTACTTGATAAATGGAATGACCATGAAAAAATGATTTGGATTGAGACCTAAATTAGCCTTGGGTGCTGGATCTTTCTTACTTGCAGGAAGATCATTTATCATGAACCAGCGCACTTCCTACATGTATGAAAGAGAATACGGAACCATAATCAACAGCGATTTAACAAATATCTAAAACACTTAAAAGGAGAGATAAAGATGTGCAAATCAAAATACGAAGTTAGTTTTGAAAGAGTGCACAAAGTGAGTGTTTTTTTACACAAACTCTTCTGTGTATTCCTCTGGATTATTATCTTTTATTTTCATACTCTGCCTCCATCAGCCTCTTGCAGAAGTGTCTGTAAGGTAACATAGTCCAGACCTGTGACCATGTGAAAGGTGTCTATTTATATGGTGCAAGAAAAACATAGTAGCCTTTCATTATTAATGGAAGTTTTCCACTGATGGAACAAGGACAAGCTCAAGGTGGGGGGGGGGGGATTTCACTGATATCGGTATCGCAGTCTGATTAACTGGTCTGATATCAGCTGTGATATGGAGGATTAGTGGCACATTATGACATAGTGATTGATGCAATAACTATAATGTTAAATCACTGAGCTCGTTTAAAAGGGCCAAGGTTAAAAATCGCTGTGGTTTACGGTACACCATGTGGAGTATTATAGAAACAGTGGATAGAAGAAAAAAAAATGAATTGGTGAGAAAATGGAAATTTGAGAGTAATCTTTCATGAATGTAGTTCTGAATGTAGCCAGCATCTCTTCATCCATCCTACTACTCAAGCTGTTTTCAACTCATAAATCTCTTCTGGCTTAGTCCTTTTCAGGACTACATTCAAGAAAGATTACTCTCCTCTCAAATTTCCACTTTCTCACCTATCCATTTTTTTTTCTTCTTCTATCCACTGTTTGTATAATACTCCACATGGTGTACCGTAAACCACATCAGCGATTGTACATGCCACCATGCAAACCTTCAAACATCAAGGTTAAAAATGTTTATCATATCTAATTCTATTCAGATGAGCTAAAACTCACTCTAATTTCTCCACGTGTGGTCGGCTTGAAGTCGACATCCATCGGAATATTCGGGACTACATACAGTCTGGAGAGTTGGTCATTCAAATAAGTCTCAATGTAGTTATTTTCATCAATGTACTTGGTGATGTCAAAACCTGTCTCCTCACGAACCTTCAGAAGATTAACATAATATAATGAGTAATGGTATAGACTGGTAAAAACAATTCAATTGTTATGAAGGAAATGTGTTTTTTTATGACGAACCTTTATATCAATCTGCAAGGGATTTTGAAATTATGATAAGAAAGTAGTAATCATCAAGATTTGAAGTATGAAATCATATTTTGATGAATCCCTAAACCTAGAAAAGGTAAGTTTTCTACTTTATTCGCCAAATCACCTATCTTTGTTTAGATAACACTGATATATTAAGTCATCACTTTGCCACATTCGTTTTTTTGGGGGGTGGGGGAGGATAAGAGGGTAGGGTTTTTGTTATTATTGTGGTTGTTATTTTGTCTTTTTGGTGTAACTAACTTGTGTTTATGTGATTTGCAATCACCTAATAATCATTTGTAAATTTTGTGATTTATTTTAATTTGTTATAATAAAAACAGAAAAAAAGTTTTCACCGCATATAGGGTATAGTGGGGTAAAAAGGGCTATGGGGTATATAAGGCCACCTATTTATAGTTTTTAGCTCGCTGCTCAAGAATGGTAGGGTTAAAAATGGATTACTGTTTGTGTAGTACAGTATTTGAGACAGTAATCCTTTGCACAGATTTTAAGCAGAGAGAACGTCTCACAGCCCAGTGCACTTGGCCAGAAGGAGCACAAACCCAGCAGCACCTCAGAATCAAATCTTCAAATACAGCAAAATAAAATACATGTAGGTTTTAATCAGGTGGCCTCATTTGCCCCATTTTGGTGGAGTAAATAAGGCCACCCAACAAAAATATTAATGGCTCATTAATATGCACAGTAGGTTGATAAGTTCTAACATTTGTAATGTCTACTCTAGATCTAGTAATAGACATCTCATCATGTTTCTACTGCAAGTATTGAAAAGATATACATTGTAATCGCAATTACAATAAGGTGGCCTTATTTACCCCACTCTCCCCTATATCTTAATTCACACAAATTTATGCGTAAGGAAACTCCTGAATATCGACAAAACAACACACAAATGGACATACAGGTGAGTTTACAAAGATTGTTTTTCTTAGTGTGACTTTTATTCCTAGTAGCATACAATAAATAGACCATCATGTACTCATGGGATTGGCTCAACCATGCATTAATAAATCGATGAGATTTGTGTTTAATATCATGTGTGTATTGGCCCTTAAGCATAACTTTCTAACTCTTTGTGGAAGACAACAAGGTCTATGAAAACTCTTTTCACAACATGATACAGTAGCTCTCTTTGAAGTAGGTTACACACTTTTATGACATCAGTTGCATAGTATTGTTTGGTTTCACATGTAAACACAGACATGAGGAAGTAAGTTATTGCTCATCGTATTACCTCTCTTATTGCACATTGCACTGGCTGCTCTTCTTTGTTAACTTTGCCTTTGGGGAATCCCCAGCTTGTCCTACTGAAAACCCCTGCACATTACAAGCTGGATTGGGAGAAAAAAAAATCATTTGTGCATAGTGAAAACATAATGTTAATTTGAGGGGAATTACAAGAACATAGTGGTTCATAATCATAAAACCATGGTGCCACTTGTCAACTCCTTGATCAGACCACAATCAAAACCCACCAACACCGTTCATATTAATTTCCCCACTCAGTATGTAAGTTGTGGGTTGGTATACATGCATGTGCACATCTTTATTTTGCCCTTTTTGTTTTGTTTTGATGATCCTGAGAATTTCCTTATCTATTGATTACACTCTTATTTTCAGATTGCAGTAACAAAGTTAAAGAGGACATTATGTGCTACAAACATCCATATTAAACACCCTACAAAAGTTATAATTATCAATATTACTATTCATATGAATATTAGCTAAACTAAGCTTAAATAGCTTAAAAAACGGAAACACTGAAGCTTTTCAACATGCACTCATCAGAGTAAAATCACATGAATGTTTTGCTCTAACATTTTAGTCATAATATGATTTTACTCCAAGAGTGCACTATGTTGAAAAGGTTCAGTATGTCGTTTTTTGAAGGCCATTTTACGATTTAAACTTTAAGTTTAAATACAGAAGATTCACTTAATTGGTTCAGTATTGAGTTGATGTTGTCATAGTACAACATAAAGTTAAGACTGATCGTGTGTTGTGGTACTTTGAAAGGCATTTGAGCCCAGAAACAACCACACCAGTACCACAGACAAATGCTACTTACATGTGTAAGGGAAGAATCTAGTAATATTCCACCATACGTTGGAACACTCATTTTGTATTCCCTCCATTCTGCATAGAGTTTATCTACCTTGTCGGCATGGTCAATCAAAAATGGACAATGGTTGAAAAGTGGACAAAAAATTAGGTCAAGGATAATTCACAAGAAAATAGTTATAACACAATGCTTCAGAAAACTTAAAATCAGAGAAATGCCATTATTGAAAGGAATATGAAGAGTGGGAAGAGGAAAATCAGTGAAATGCCATTATTGAAAGGAATATGAAGAGTGGGAAGAGGAAAATCAGTGAAATGCCATTATTGAAATGAATATGAAGAGATGGAAGAGGAAAAAGAAGAGAGAAGATGAGGGAGGGGAATGGGAGGATAAAAGATGAGCAAAATTAGGAGGAAGAAGGGGGGGGGGGGGAGGGGGATAAGAAGAAAAGGGGAGGGTATGAAGAGAAGAACAATAACCCCATCCCTAACAAATGCAATCTTGATATAACCTGAAAGATAGTTATTCAAAAACTTTGTAAGGTATTTATCCTGAATAAAATATTTATCTTCTAACTTAGATTTTCATATTTCATTACTGTTCTGAATTAAAAAAAAATCAAAGGAAAGGAAATAACGGATGAAAGGATATTAGCTTTGGAGAATTCCTTCATGCCACAAGTTGGTAGTCCTTGCTGTTCAACTCTGAAGAAGTCGATATAAAACCAATGGGCCAACTCAATCTGGAAGAAAGCTCTTATCAAGTCATTTCTCTCTTCGTCAGGAATGTTGATTAAAAAACGTCTGCAGTAGAGAAAAAGATAAACGTGCAAGCTTCTGGACAAGACTTGAAAGACTTCGGGTCAAAACCCGGGGGGGGGGGGGGGTGGCCACTCTCAAATCTGCTACTAGTATTTTTGAACTTGTGTTTGACTCAATTCTACTACTAATCTTGCAATGTACAGGCTGGATGCTGGTGGCCAAATTCATTTTTGGTTATAAGACAGTGCACCCAGTCATCGTTAATGGGGTGCTTCAGGCTAAAAATATATCTGAATAATAGAGTAAAATTCACAGAGCAAAATACTGAAAATTTAAAAATAGAGCAAAGTTTAGCAATAAATTGTGAAAATAATATGCACACTGAAAATTCATTAGGTGGGCTGATGACGTTACATCCCCACTTTCCTTTTTCTTAATTTATTACATGAAATCATAATTTTTTCAAGTCCCCCTTGTAATGAAATAAGTTGCAACAATGAATATCTGTACATGTATAATGCACTAAATCAGTTGTCATTCCAACTTTTTTTTGTTCTTGAAAGAAAAAAATTGAATACCAGTAAACCGAATTTCATATAATAACATACTAAAGAACATATGGAAATAGGACATGATATCAGTGCTCATTGAAAATTCATGAAGACATACCTAGAACCAGGGAACCGAAATCACCGGAATAATGCAAATCTTTAAAATGCCATAACTTTGTTATTCCTTGTCTGATTTTGATCAAATCGTCAGTGTTCTTTCGTCTGATTTTTATCTGTTCAAATCACATTATTTTTAGCCTGGAGTGCACCTTTAAGAGACCTACACATATAAGCCTAGGATTTCTTTCGAAAAATATATAGATCTAGACTCTAGATACAATGTAATACAAATAAGAGTGAAGCGGAATTATCGCTAATATCAATAGACCAATCTTTCAGTTGCAAATTGATACCCCATTTGAATTATAACTGACAAATGGGAATTTCAGCAAAAGCAAGAAAATTGACTAGGTTTATATTCACTTGGTCTGGTGGACTTAATGCTGGCGGCCAGTTGGGCAACGAGTTTGGCCATGGACTTAGCTGGGCTTTTTTTGTCTTCTTCCATTGAGTACAGTCTTCTTTATAGAGTACAGTCCTACTCGACTGAGGCTGTTACAAAATGCCGTTTTGAAGAACAATTTATAGATAAAAATTACAATTTAACAAATAATGAAATTTAAAACCTGATTAAAGATAATCATTATTGCAATAATTATTTATAATATTTATAATCAAGTTTCAAATCTTATTATCTGTTAAATAATAATTTTTTATCTATAAATTGTTCTTCAAAATGGCATTTTGTAACATTGCTTATCGAAGCTACGTCATAACGAAGCGGTTCAAGGGTCAAGCCTATTATAAGTGCGGTGTTTACAAATGGATCGAGGGATCTACACAAGATCGGTCTGGTAAGAAACCTCTCATTTTTTTACATTTTTACCAAGTGTTTTTTTGCACCTTCATTGGCTTCATAGTACTAAGCATATGAAGGGGTATCTATAAAATCAAACAAATTTAAGTGATTTGTATAAATCCATCTTTGTTGACAAGTCTTGCTTATAATATGCCTATGGCAAGGGTTTCAAGGCTTTGTGATGAATCAGTATGTCAAAATATTTAAATATATCATTACAAATTCCTGCTCAAGGCTAGAACTTAGAAGGAACCATGGTGTCCAGCACCTAATTGTGGAGCTCAAAAGATATCTGTTCCCACATATCGTCAAAATCAGTGTTCGTGACATGACTTTGGACAAACGACAAGATTTCTGACTTGATACAGTCAAAATCAGCTTTAATCCATAAATTTTTTTTTGGTAGGAACTTTTGGCCTTTTTTTCGTTGAAAACTGAAATAAAAATTGATGAATAAAGTTAGATCTATGTTTTCAAGATTATGGAGTAGGGAATTTATGCAGGTGCAAACTTTATCCTAATCCTCATAATTAGATCGTAGTAAAAATTAGCATTTTTCACATCACAAAGACAAGACACAATTGCAAACAAGGTAGGTTTTTATATTTGTGACATGATATACGGTAGGCATAGCCTGGGGCGTTTTGGGGAGTGAAAGTTATATACTGTACGTATGGTCACTCCCACTAACACCTGGGAGCCCTACCTATATTTCCACACATACGGGTACAAGACCGAGAATTCTACTTTCCCTCTAAAAGATCTAGCCCTAAAGCATGTACATGGGGTCCAACTTCATTTCCAACATTTCTGCGATATTGATTTCATTTTTAAAGAAGAATTCATTAAAAAACGAGATTTGTTTTGAAAAGATGGAAAGAGCTTACTTCCGTGTTTACGTCGCCATCTTGATTTCTTTGTCTTCCGCTTGGCGGAAGACAAAGAAATCGCGGGATTTGCGTGCTGTCGCCAAGCGGAAGACAAAGAAAAGACGCAGAAATGTTGGAAATGAAGTTGGACCCCATGTACATGTTTTAGGGCTAGATCTTTTAGAGGGAAAGTAGAATTCTCGGGGGCGAAAGTTTCTGGTCTTGTACCCGTATGTGTGGAAACGCATACATTCGTAATTCCGAAGGTTCGGTTATTCCGAAGGTTCGTATTTCCGAAGGTTCGTAATTCCGAAGGTTCGTCAATCCGAAAACGAAATAAGGTTTGTAATTCCGAAGGTTCGTTAATCCGAAAACGAAATAAGGTTCGTTGTTCCGAAGGTTCGTTAATCCGAAAACGAAATAAGGTTCGTTGTTCCGAAGGTTCGTTAATCCGAAAACGAAAGAAGGTTTGTAATTCCGAAGGTTCGTCAATCCGAAAACGAAATAAAGTTCGTTAATCCGAAAACGAAATAAGGTTCGATAATCCGAAAACGAAATAAGGTTCGTAATTCCGAAGGTTCGTTAATCCGAAAACGAAATAAGGTTCGTTAATCCGAAAATTAAATAAGGTTCATATTTCCGAAAATGAAAATTATTCATTTTGGTAACAAAAACGGTGTTGTCATTACAAGATTAAACGATATTATGCAATGATAGTAATAACGATCGATGATACATGTGTGTGTTGTGGCCAAAAGCATGTGTTTCATTAACAATAGGCACCCTGATCAAGCATGTATAGGCTAATTTCGATTTAATCTGAGCAATTGCTGCCTATTCAAATGGTTTAAAGATGCAGGGGATCAAGTGTGTTGGTCGCGTGCGAGTAACCTCTACATAATAGGATTTGTATTGGATGGGATGTCATTTTTAATAACAGCTTCTGCTGGTAATAAAAATAAAATTAATACTAATAATGATCCTTGTGAGATGTTGAAAGCGCGAATCGCAAGCTCAAACTAGTAGACATTTCATGTAACAAGACGTGAATTTAAACTTTTTGAGCATTTTTTGTAATCGTGAGAAAGATGTGTATCTTTTTAAAGAATTAAATCGAGGGCGAGCTGTAATATGTTTATATACTAACCTGGAGCCCGTTGCATAAAACTTTTTACCTGAAAAACTCAGGTTGTTTTTACCGGAGTTTTTGGCCTGTGCTAAAGTCAATGGCGGAAATCAGACTAACCTTATAGTTTTCAGTTTTTACCAGAGTTTTCTCAGATAAAAAGTTATATTCAACAGGCTTCTAAGTAATCTTTTAAGGACTGCATTTAGTGACTCATGAATAGAATATATAAATTTATCTCACGAACTAAATAATGAGAGCGCGAACCGCAAGCTTAAAATTTGTGATATTCCACCTGAAAACTGGACATTTTACACTTTTTTGTAACCAGGAATAGAATGAGTTCCTCAATAAACAATACTTGATGCGAGCGAGAAACGTGAGCCAAAATTTTCTGATTTTCCAACTTGAAAACTGGACATTCTAAGCATTCTTGTAAAAAAAATAATAATAGCTGGGAGAACAGTTTTCAGAACTGAAGTGGCTTCCCTTGGTAAATAATATCTATATCATTATTATCATTCTAGGTCTACATGACATTTCCAAAAGTTTGAGCACGTGATTCGCTCGCAACATCTCACAAGGATGCCCTTTTAACAGTAATTGACCAAAAAAGGCGAATTTTACATCTTTAGATTTGATATTCCCCCCAAACCGCTTGCTCGCTACGCTCGCAGAAATGAAACGTAAATATATAATTTATCAATCAGTGATCACTTAATTTTTTTTGCTCAATTCAATTACTACAAAACACACAACCTCTTTACTAATCTCATGGTGAAAATATACGTTTGCACCAAATTGCCCCTATTGGCCCCTTTTTTGGCTTTGCCTCCCCCCCCGTAACACGCATCGTCTTCATGGCTAACTGCAAAAAGTTCTTAAAATGTCCCCTTTAGATCAGGTCAGAGCTTATATACTTAAAATTTCTGTTTGCGCTCCTTGCTCGCAGTTATCTAAATTTAGTTACATAGGCATCTCGTTTTGAAGATCGCAAACATATTTCCCATCATATAAAAAAAATATAGCTCATGCATGCTCGCATTATTTAAAAAGGGTTTATCATGTTATTACATATCTACTTTATTTTATAAGTATAAAGCTAATTATTGACTGTTAGGACTACCCTTTCAAAGAAACAAACAAAAATCAACTTTAAGCTGCCGATCGAGGAAAATATGGCTGAAAAAAAATTGCCCCCCCCTATTTGACGAAAGTTGGATCCGCCGGGAGGGAGGCAGGAGGCACTTGCATCCCAAAAATGAAATAAAAAACAGGGAAATGAATATTTTCCAAAATGGGAAAGTTCCTTTTTTTAAAATAAATATGCTGTTTTTCGTGTTTTTTCGAAATAAAATACTCTTTTTAAAGTATACAAGTTAAGTTAAGTTTTCAGGCTGGAATATTGCAAATTTTCAGCTTACGCTTCGCACTCTCATTCGATTGGTGAAATATGCATCCTAAAGAGGTTACTAAATGCTTTCTTTAACAGGTTCCTTTTCTGGTCAGTATGTTTAAGCTCGCGTTTTGCGCTCGTGTTAATTCTTTAGTTAGATGCACATCTTTTTAATGACAGCAGAAATTTTGCTCGGATTTAAAAAAACTTATTTTCATTTTTTATTGAAATACCCTAAAGTTTTAGCTTGTGATTCACGCTCGCAACACCTCGCAATAATGCCATTTTAAGAATAATTGACCCCATAAAACGTTTTACAACTTCACCTTTGAATTTGTTTTACCAAGCCGCTCGCTCATATACTCTCCCGAAAAATAAAGCCTAAATATACGTTTTGCCATAATAAGAAATCACTTCAAAAGAAGGTTTTTCTCTACTTAATCACTAACAAACACACAATGACTTCAAGCAGATGATAATCTTAAGGCGAAAATATCACCAAAGTGTCCATTTTGACGTATGAGTTTCATTTTTTGGCTTTACCCCCCTAACGAAAATTCGTTCGGCCGCCCTTGCCTTCCCATCCTCATAACAATTGAACGGCAACATTGTCCCCCGCCCCCCTTGCCTCTGCTTTCCCGGTTTTCATTTTTCGGATTAACGAACCTTATTTTTTTTTCGGATTAACGAACCTTCGGAAAAACGAACCTTATTTCGTTTTCGGATTAACGAACCTTCGGAACAATGAACCTTATTTCGTTTTCGGATTAACGAACCTTCGGAACAACGAACCTTATTTCGTTTTCAGATTAACGAACCTTCGGAACAACGAACCTCATTTCGTTTTCGGATTAACGAACCTTCGGAACAACGAACCTTATTTCGTTTTCGGATTAACGAACCTTCGGAACAACGAACCTTATTTCGTTTTCGGATTAACGAACCTTCGGAATAACGAACCGTCGGAATAACGCCACAAATGTTCGGATTAACGAACCCTTTTTCGTTTTCGGATTAGCGAACATTGAGGTATAGGGAATTTACGTGTTTCGGAATTACGAACCTTCGGAATTACGAAGTGTAACCGTGTGGAAATATAGGAAGGGCTCCCAGGCGTTAGTGGGGAGTGACCATACGTACAGTATAAGTTTCACTCCCCAAAAACGCCCCAGGCTAGGTAGGCCTAGATCATGTAGATCTACAAAACTGAAGTTTCACATGACACATGTCCCAAAATCTTTGTTTGAATTGAAGTTTAATACTTCAAATTACATAAGGTACCATTGGTTAGGGAAATAGAATTCAGCATAATAACAATAAGTACAATTAGAACTTACAATAGACCTCGCCTGCAACATCATTCGCTGTCGCTAGTGCACTTCCGCACCCAGCCCGCACAGTGTATTGATTACAACACACTCCCCAAGCCACAGCCGCTGGGTGAGTTGCAACAGGTTGCGACTGCTTGGGTGCGAAAGTGCATGAGCGCTTTAAAGTGTTATAGAACTTACGTGCATAACGAACTTAAAACTTCCTCAGGAATATTCACGATTGGCTGATCCATGTTTTTCGTTTTTATTCGGTTGAGCTTGGTCTCAGCATTCAACGGTCAACTTCCAAACTAAATCTTCTTCGAATACTCCAGCTCAAAATATCGCGAGCTTGGGGCTCGGTACGGTACGGTCAACTTCACTGCATACAAACTGCAAGCAGCGCATGCAGCTAATATACTGTGCACGTACATCTTGTGCGCGCATGGGGAAACTCCATAGGGAATCTCCCTCGGTCGAGCAAGGGGGGGGGGGTCTCAATTATTCTCAGGCAAGTTAACTTTTCCAAGAGGCAAATATTCATATTACATTGGATTAATATATGCTCTCTGCGCCTTGGTAATGGTATGGTGCATGGCCAAATCTGCTGAAAGTGGGGGGGGGGGGGATTATGTCGGTTAACTAGTGCAGGGACTGCCCCTTTTTATTTCAACTTATAGAAAATCTGTTAAAGGGGAATGAAACCTTTGGAATAAATAGGCTTGTGTAGAAACAGAAAAATCAAAGAATAAGAATAAAGAAAGTTTGAGAAAAATCGGACAAATAATGAGAAAGTTATGAGCATTTGAATATTGCAATCACTAATGCTATGGAGATCCTCCTATTGGCAATGCGACAAGGATGTGTGATGTCACTGATGAACAACTTTCCCTTTGGTGGACTATAAATTACCCTCAAAATGTCTCTTTTTGCTTTTTCTTATGATGATACAAACTCTTTATCCATGATGTATTCTTAAAAAATATGTATTACATGCCCTCATGTAGAATTAAAGAACACATGATCTATGGATAGATGTGATAAAAGAGGCAATTCAAGTGAAATATATACTAAAGTAATGGGGAGAGTTGTTCACAAGTGACATCACACATCTCTGTCGCATTGCCAATTTGCTATCTCCATAGCGTTAGTGATTAAAATATTCAGATGCTCATAACTTTCTCATTATTTGTCCGATTTTTCTCAAACTTTCTTTGATCTGTTTCTTTGATTTTTCTGTTTTCACACAAGCTATCTTGTTCCAATGGTTTCATTCTCCTTTAAGGCCTATCGAGAGATAGCCCAAGCTAGTGGTAATCTGTCAATCAGCTACTAACCTGTCGAACCTTAAGCCCAATCCTGGTTCTTCTTTCTCTTGTCATCTTCTTTCACCCTTTTCTACCCATCAATCTACATCTATGTATCTGTCTATCAATCCATCCACCGGCCCACCCACCAATTCATCCATCTGTCAATCTAAACCTCCATCCATTAACCAATCCATATACATATCAATCCATCTATCCCTCCATCTACCCACTCACCATCCTATCTACCAATCCATTCATCTCCCCATCCACCTATCTATCCATCCAAATTTGATGATCCAATCCATCCAACCATAGGCGGCGGAAGCGGGGGGGACGTGTCCCCCCCTAAATTTTAGGTGGGGGGGGATGGTCCCCCCTAAATTTTATTTTGATAACTTTTTTTTTTTTTTTTGCTTGTCAGTCAATTTTTTTTCCTGCGGCCCCCCCCTCAAACGTGTGTTGTCCCCCCCTAAAATTTAGGTTGATGACTTTTTTTTTTTTTTTTTTTTTGCTTGTCAAAAATATTTGGGGCGCTTGTTCTATTTTTTACATGTGTCCATCCCAAAATTTCAGGTGGACACCCCCTAAATTTATTGACTTCCGCCGCCAGTGTCACCCATCCATCCATCCACCCATCCATCCAACCATCCATCCATCCATCCACCCATCCATCCATCAATCCATCCAACCACCCATCCACCTATCCATCCATGCGTTAATGTTTGTAATTATCACCACCTTCCCACTAAAAATTTTATTTAAAAAATCCATTGAGATTATTCATTAATACATAACAAATATAATTTTGCCATTTGAAGACAATAATCACACTGTACAAGAGTTGTCAATGTAGTTTAAAACTGAAATTGTAGCACGAAATATCTTACCTGCTCAAAAAAGCAAATATTTGAAAACAATATCTAACCTAAATATTTGATTCATGTTACTGGCAATTTAATTTTCTAAATGATTTTTGATAAATATCACTGTTGCATGAAAATAGTTATCTGCATGCAAGTTAAGAATCTAAACATTTTACTAAATATCTTAAATTATTATTTTTTACTAGTATTTTGTAATAAGAAAAAATCTAAGCCAAAGATTTAAAATGATTACTAAGAATAAATAAATTGTTAATGATTTGTAATAGCCAAATTTTTTCCTTGGTCAGAATATGCATGAAATCTATGACTAATGTGAAAGGGTTCATTAATTCCTTTGCTCAGTTTCTGAGGCTCATATAAATTCTGAAGTATATTTTAACTTTGACCATGATCTATTTACACTGTGCAAAGATTATGGAAAGACAAAGACATAAGAATTTTGTTTACATTGTATGGTTTTTTATGTTTACCAAGTCTTTTATCGTGAAGACAAATATCTTACTTATCTTTCCTGAACAGTCAAATATTAAATAGAAAACTGAGCTGATACATTGAAACTCTCCTGTTAGAGATCTATGCTACTATTGGCTACCCATAGTTAAACCAGTCTACAAAATAATATAGACCCACATCTGCAGTGTGTGTACCACAGCTGATTCAAGGAGTCTGCATAGCAGACTAGGTCTACTGTGGCTGCAGATCAGGTGTAACAGATCCCACCTTAGAGCCATTCAGAGTCTGCATAGCAGACTATAGTTAAACCACAACTTTAGATCAGAGCCAAAATTAAACCCAACTTCTGAATAAGGGCCTGAGAAGATATCAACTTTCTACATGCATTAAATTATACCTACAGTATGTTCTTTCTCATTCACAATTCATATGATCTTTCATAAACTTGCAAACATACAAATTTCATAAATCAAGTTAGCATCACTTTTTAATCCTCTCTTGCAATGTACTCACAACTTCATAAATCAGCCAAGGAGACTTTACAAGTCCTGTACTATGTATAAATAAATTTTATTTGTCAGGGTACAGAAAGGAGCATCACAACCTCTCCTCGATCACTGAATTGTATTATTAAACTATGGGAGAATTAATCACTTTACTAGTAGCTCTCATACTGAGCATGTGCTCAACTTCTTGATTAAAGTTTATTCATTTTCCCTCCCCAAGTCATTTATTCTGAGACTTGGCCGCAAGGGAACAATATAAAGACAGTGATGTGACTCCAGCTTCTTGAATATCTCACTAGAATGAACGACACCCACTTCTAACAGATATTCATATAATCCATAACCCTTTGAACCCTGAATTAATTGGGACGGTCGGGACTTGTGACCCTCACACTGAATTATTTGCAGATATCAAGATTATCGGCAAAATGAATACACGACATTTGAAATAAATGATCTCCTATTCTCATGATATGAGACCAGCCATGTCAGCGGTACCTTACTCCGCTGGTACCTGGCCTGGCGCAGCTGATGTTGATTTAATAGCTTCCGGCACTAACGATAATCTAAAATTTTGTCTCAAAATCACTGTTTTGACCAAAGTCAAATTCAACAATAGCTTACACATAGTCCATATGTCACTCGCTGTCTATTATCGCAAAAGCATCCTTTGTAGGGAAGTATATTTTGGTAATTTTTTATGCTAAAACCTTATAAATGGAAGCCAATCGTCAACAAAATAATAAACTGAAGTTATTGACCGAATATCTCTAAAATTATGTCAATTTTAAAGGTCACCTGATATCTAAAACCCTTGCTTTTCGAATCACAGGACTTGAAGCTGATATTCAGGCTTTTTGGATTCAAAGGGTAAAGGAAAATGTTTTTCTGTGGTAAAGTCAAATGATACACATAGATAAGTGAGCGTATTTGTAAGAATTACCCCAAAATGGTTCCTTTGGATCAGTTCTAATATGCCCAAAGAAATCGCCAAGGGTGTGTCAAGACTGCTTCCAAGGTATTTTAAATAAACGCTCGGAATATGTTTCATTATGGTAACTTTGTCAATCAATGGTAATTACCACAGTACATAACAATGCTGAATAGCCAATCAAAATCAGGATTCACCGGAAGTTACCAATGAATGGCAAAGTTACCATAATAATGATTGTTTTTTTGCAACAGGGCCCAGGCGGGTGTTTCACAAAGATTTAAGTATGACTTAGAGTCGCACTTAAATGCCTAGTTGCGTGTGGTATAAAAGACATGACCGCATTGGTCAGATCATGCCAAGAGGACGCGCACTACTGCGTATTGATCAATAAGATTGCAAGTTGCATATCATGTACGCGTCAGGATTTAAAAGTAATTTAAATCATACTTAAATCTTTGTGAAACACCCCCCAGGTCATGTATATGTTCTCAACTAATCATTTTATTGAAATACACTTCATCATAGCTGTCTTATAGATCAGTAAAAAAAAAACACACCCAAGCATGATACTGAAGACAGGACATCTAGAGACTGGGTTTAGAGCAGGGTCCACATTAAAGATTTCCACATACATTTTCCACAGCTGACGACTTTAATATTCACCTTGGGGGAAAATTCACTGAGACAGGAGGGAGATCTTTCTTGATTACACACAATCAAATGAAAGAAATAAAAGTACCGGGACTACTGGTATGAATCAGGGAGATGTTGAAAATCTGCAGTTTTTAGCTTGAAAATCAGTCAGTTTTCAGGGAGTCTCCTATTATGAAGACTTGGTAACCCTGATTTTCAAAAAGGCAAACTTGTCTAAAATATGTATGTCAGAGGATAAAGCTTTGAGGGGAATCGGGCATAGATTTGGGGGTAATTTCTCTCTCTGGTGTTAGTTGGTAAACATAATGTACATGTATGTCATCCTCTAGAACACCAGCCTGGATCATTTATGCTTGTATTTTGAGGCCTTTTATATCACCTTCCAGGTTTCACGTTTTTTCCAGATCTTTGCTTTCTTCATCCACATCAGCTCAAAGGTTACTTCCTATCAAACATGTTCTTCATTCACAAATGCTGACACAAATCATGATGCAAAGTGCAGTTTCCCTCTTCAAGGAGCCTCAACAAAGTAATGGATGCAGGGCTGGGATTTCATCCCATGATGAACTTTGCAAGTCAGGAGATAAAGCAGATCTCATAAGTTTTTTATCAGTCAATTGTTTTTTTTTTAGTCTATTGTTCTTTGGTTGGATGTCCATTCAGACTAATAAAACAGCATTGATACAGCCATCGTTTTCAGGATTATTTGTGACTTGTGCATATTTACCTGTATAGAAGATATCAAAGTAAAAAAAAATGTATGAAAATAAACTGAAATTAAATTAACCATTTCATAAGTGTTTTAGCAATAGATGATGCGCTCATGAACAAAAGTACAACAAAAAAGGCATCACAAAATCTGAATTACTGTAACAAAGACACCAGAAATACTGGCATCAGTTTCTGTAGGTACAATGAATGAAACTCACCCCAAACAACTTTTCCTCCTTGTGTTACCATACCAAGTTCACTGACATTGACCTGTAAGAATGAGATAAGAGGGGAAAAAGACTGAACTGAAAGACTTCCTTTTACATGGATTGATTAAAAAGGGGTGAAATTGCGAAAGCAAAGGAAACTGCTGAATGCACATTAGGACTTTCTATATTTATCAAAATTTTGGGGAGGGGGAAATAAAAATATGTGCACTGACTTTGGTGATGGCATAACACACAGAAAAATTGATGAATAACAACATGTTTGATGCACCTGCAATTAAATAAAGTAAATACATCCAAAACAAGTGAATGAAGAATGAGCAGGTGAACAAATAAATAAATAAATAGGGAGATTCCATGCTAAAACTCAGCCATTAAAAAAAAACACTTTTCAACCTGCTTCCAAACAAATGAGGAACTTCAATTTGTTTTATGGTAATATTAAAGTACTACTGGGTAGTCCTTTAAAAAAATGACAACCAACATAAGTATGTTTTCCATTGATGAATTAAGAGTGATAATGTTGAGTGTCATACGGGACATTTCTGTGTCCTGTACAACACACATTTTTGCCTTTAATTCACCCGTACTAAAACATTTTCTGTTGGTTATCAGTTTTTCACATCACTACCCACTTTAACTTTATCATTGACACAAAAGAAAGTTTTGTTACTCAAGAATTCATCTATAAATTGTTGTCAAATTGTTCTGTACGACACATATGGAATCACCTAATAGATAGAAAAATATCTGATTGAATAATTAAAATTTAGGAACAAAAATAGAAAATGAAATAAAGATACAAAAGAAAAAGGTACAGAATTCAATAGGCATTTGTTAAATGATAAGTTTAAAAATATTAAGATAAAATTTCTAGACTTACTTCAATAATAGTTCCTTTAGTGATAACTCCTAATGATGTGTACATAGGTGAGCTTGGGTTCTTCTTGACTCCAATCAGAGGTAGACAGAATGTAGCCTTGAGCTCTGGGTGTGTCACATGAGCCTTCTTGAACCGAAGAGCCTAAAATTGATTGAAAGTAAAACAAGTTGATATAATGGTAAACTTAAAAGAGTTTTAATTTAAATCAATACAAATAAAGATAAGAGTATGTTGATTATAAAATGATATTTCAATTTCATATAGCACTTAATACAGAAGACCCCATGCACTTTACAAATAATCACTCCAAACATTTGTTTTGTGTAAATTAATTACTTTACAATTTGTTTGTTTTTATAGAGATGAAAAATGATATCTGTGCTGCATAAGAATGAGAGTGAAAGAATTACATAAAATCCAAATCTGTTAAACGTAAAACATATTGCCTCCATTAGACAATGTCAGTTAGATTGCCCTAGGAAACTACAACATAATGCTGCCTGTATAGTCACCATGTCCCCTAGAATCACAGAACCCCTATACTCATATCTCTTCACTGATTTCATGTTGTACATCACATAACTTTTAAACTGCTCCTACTTTTTTCCATTCATTACACGGAACTGCACCACAATAATGAATATGAATTTAAAATATGAAAATATGAATTTACACTGGTCAAAATAAAACAAGAAATAAAAAGAGGAAAGTTGTGAATATCTCCTACTCCCATAAAATTTAAAACTTGCATGCACACTTGTTAATATACTACCTAATCCATTTTTAAGTGCAAATAAGAAAAAATACTGCATTTAGAGGGGCAATTCTTCCAGAACTTTATTTTTAGACACTCAAAATATTGAATGCTCAGGGGCCCGTCGCAGAAAGAGTTGCGTTTAAACGCAAGCCAAAAAATCAATCGCAAGTCCCAAATGCACGCTGTTGATTGGTTGAAAATCAAGTTGTGCATGATTTTTAGAGTTATGATTGATTGCAACTCTTTCTGCAACAGGCCCCAGAAGCCTTTTTTGGGTAACCCTTTTGCTTTTACTATAAATTTTGAATAGGATACTCACCATGGGTCTGATGAATCTCTCATATTTGGGTGGTTTTCTTGTGAAACCTTCTCCTACATACGTTACTTTAGTGACCATTCTCTTCCAGGCTTTGGCTGAAACAGAAACCGAGTAGTATGATAAAAACGTGAATTGCAAGAGGCAAAAGATGTGAAATTACGGACTTAAAAAGGGGAAGAGTGAAAACGATCATTGTGACTTTCATTTTTTTTCATGTTATTTAGCTATAATTATACAATTATAACATCCCTGCAAAAGATTGCACTTCAGATGCCAAAACACTCAAAATTTGACAAAAACAGCTGGATAATTCAAATCACACTTTTGAGCTTAGTCCCATATATACATTGCTTTCTTGATGGCATGTAACTCAGAGCAAAACAAAGTTCATTGCATATCATTGTGGAGAATCGTAAGTGTAAAAGCAATACCAAATTCTTAAGCATAGCAATAAAAAATCCATTATCCATGACAGTGCGCTGTTTATATACAATCATGCACAGGAGCTTGATAACATTCTAACTACTGCAAATGCAATAGAGACTATAAGAAAGTAAATTGAACCACTTACTTTTCCTCTTGCCTGTACGGATGACCTTGAAGACCTCATTTTCTCCTTGACCTCTGACCTTGGGCAAGGGCACATCCCACTTGCCTGCCTTCTCTTTCCTTTTCTGCTTGATCATGTTGGAGAGAACCTTGGCTCTCGTCTGACCCTCTCGGTCCAGGAGGTAGGCTGGAACAGCACCCTCTGGAACTTCATCCTTATTGCGTTTCTTAGTCTTCTTCTCTTCATGCATCTTGATGCTGGGTGAAAAAAAACAAGCAAGGGTTACCAGTGCAATGATCCTTTACTAATAATTCTATAAAATCATGAAAAGTGAATACACATCCAAACAAACAAACAAATATAACATATTCACTGGATCGAAATTTACCAAACTTCTCATATAAAAAGATATAGGGATTTGATTTACTTACGTCTTCTTCATTTGTATTTTCTCAGCATGTCGTTTCTTGTTGTACAGCTTAGCTCTTTTAAAGGTAAAAAAAAAGAATAATGAAACATTAAAGTATGTCACATAACAGGCTACCCTCTAACATCCAACTACTGCTTCTAAAAAAATAGTCTTTCTGTTTATCCAAGAATGCTATTCTTCAGCAAGATGGTGGGGCATAAAATGTGTCTTCCAATTCTAGGCAATCACTGTATCAATTGTGCATTGGTGTCTAGTTTTCAAGGAATGTATAAATTTCCATATGACATTTAAGTTACTTGTATTTAAAGAGTTTGGAATTAATTACAATAAATGGTGAATTATTTTATTTGTTTCCACATCCCAATAACATAAGCATATACAAGGGTAATCATTATTTTCTTAACATAACATAATAGGCAAATGATATAATTAATAATATATGCATATATACGATCTAATAATATAATTGAAATATATTTATACCTGTTAATTTTTTTTTATTGCTAAAAATAATAGCAGAAACAAAAAATTATATATATACATATATCAACAAAATACATTTTGAAATGTGGAAGACCTTCATCTTAAGCTTAGAGCTTGAAATTGATAAAGGCCTCAATAGGAAAGGGGAAGGAAAATCAGACAAACAGCGCAATAAAAGAGACTTTATTTCATTGCAAAATATAATACGAACATTACCAAAAAAGTAGATAGGGATTGAAAAATAAAGATGAGGAAGTTATAATATTATATAATAAAGGATGTAGAAGTTATATAATCATGTTGATAAAAGTTAAAGTGCAAGTGTGCGAGAGTGCAAGATTATATGGGGGTGACTCTCATAGTCTATAGTTGTTGCAAAGACTTTATTTAAATGACAAATTTTAAAAATGTGGGCAAGATGTTCTTTTTATGAAAAAAAATCCTTGAGTTATTATTATTTTTTTTTACCGTCAACAACAGAATTGACGTGGTGGAGTATGAAATTTTAAAATACAACTTAAAAACAATAACAAGACCCATTAGTATAATAGATTTCTTTTGTCTTTAAAAATTATTTTCTTCTAAATCCAAAACTTACTTTATTCCTGTCAGCATGCGAGCTTTGTGAGCTCTCTCATGAGGCTCACGAGCCTCCTTCTTCCTCCTGTACAGCACAAAGAAAAAAAAAACAGTGTAAAGAGGCATTACAACAGAGTATATTTTGAAGAGACATATAACATCCAAACAATACTATGTATCTGTTAAGATTGTAAAACATAACTCTCAGACTGTCAACATTATTTTCATTATAATCTGAGATTTCTCAGATTTTATACCGGAAGAAAAGAATATCAATATTTGTGACTTGGTCTTTTAGGGAATATTCCTTAAAAGACTAACTTACTGGCTTTAACTTATGTAGCTATCATTCTGGGAAAAACAGGACTTACGTGGATGCGTTCTGGCCAGCACAAAATACAATACATTATTAATATTAGTCATAAAAATGTAGCAAGGTATGATTGCTTGACTTCATTAAAATTACAGTGCCAGTAAATAATTCTTGAGCTTAATGTCTCCCCTCTCTTGATTTCAGTCAAGTATAATCATAAATTCACTGAATTTGTAATTTGCTTACTTTCTTTCCTCATGATCAAGACGTTGTCCATGCCGCTTCCTGTGCAACTCAATATGCTCGTTTTGAGGCTGTAATTGAAGAAAAGTGAGGTTAATAAAAATGATCAACTAAGCTACATTTGGCAGTACTTTGCTAGTTCTGATTTATTTGCTCAAGTTGGTCATAAATCATTCTTAATAAACGATTTTCCAACTTTTGCTGCTAAATATCATTTTAATAATGACTTTCCAACATAAAAATGAATATGGAGGTATTTGCCCAGGCACCCAGAGTTCTAGCATACTAATGGATTTTCTTGACACAAAGGTACCTCACAACACCCCCTAAATTATTTCTGTAATAAAAATCATGCATACACCTCAATTCTGTCGATGTTTGTCCTTACAGTCTGTATTATAAAATTGTAAATTGAAGAGCTTGACCCTGTAAACACCTTTAAATACATTGCCTTTTGTTCTCACGGGAAAAAAATCTTTATTACAGTTCATTTCTCTATTTCTTTTTCGAGTTTCAAGACTATAGAGTATCCCAAAGGGAGCCCGCTGTCTACACCGGAGAGATAGGACGATGTCTGGACGGTGTCTCTAGAAGGGACGGGATCATGCGGTAACCTGTAAGATACGATAGTCTTTATAATAATAATAAAATAATAGAAAAAAAAGGAGAGGAACGATTCTATAGGACACCTCGAAGAAAAGAAAGAATATAATAACGAGTTGGCGGTAAAAGTCAAATGTGACTGGTCGCAGCAATTAATATCCAACAAACAACAACATCTCTACAATTCACATGATTCAAAATAGTGAACTGGTACCGCACACACATGTGTGAAGTCTAACAGAAGTTAGCGATTAAAAGATCTACCCACTACAGCTCAACCGCTTGTGCACATGATTTTGGTTGCTAATGTCAGTCTATATTGAAATTATGGCAAAAACATTGAGGACAAACATTGACGAAATTGAGGTAGACTAAGTAAATGACTTTTATTTTTTAAATAATTTAGGGGGTTTTGAGGTACATTTGTGGTACATGTACATGTAGTTGTGCCAAGACAATCCATTAGCAGTATGATGGAACTATGAACACATGGGCTTTTTTTGCCTTATTTTCTTCTAGAAGCCTTTTTTGTCTTTGGATTACACTAAAAATATGAATTCAATAGTTGTAATCATCTATTTTGTTCTCTATAATATTTCCTAACATTTTGTACTAACATTGAAAATTGATGAAACTTTGCTTGTAAATTTTTCCAAATGACATTCTAAAATTGAGTGTCTGGACACGCAATAACTAGGTAAACATGTACAACGGATAGACCGTCTCCGCACAGCGATTCGGAGACCGCTGATTGTTCAATCTCCCAGGTCTCATCATCGCCAGTCGCCAAAATTCCTTGACGGGATGGTTACGTCGCCATCTGGTTTTCTTTGTTTTTCGCCAAGGCTTCAAGACGCATATGCATGCTGTTGTCTTGTCAAAAAACAAAGAAAACAAGATGGCGACGTAAACACGGTGGCAAGTTTTCCCTACCTTTTCACAATATCTTTCTTGTTTTTTAATGAATTCTTGATTAAAAATTGAAATCAATATTGACGAAATATTGGAAATGAAGTTGTATCTCATCCAAGTGATTTAGGATTAGAGGTCTAGATCTTTTTTAGAAGTAGAAATCTCGGGGGTGAAAGTTTTTTTTTTTTGCGGTACATGCACATGAATGGGATGCAAACCCTGGCTCCGTGGAGAGTAAGCATACGTTAGTAAATGTTTTTTACTCTCTAGGAGCCTCCTGGCTATGCACACAGTCCGAAGGAATTTTGGCGACCATGTACTGACGTAGTCATGACGTGACCTGCTGCGTGATAGCGACTGACCAATCAGCGGTCCCTGGATCGCTGTGCAGAGACGGTCTATCCGTTGTATTCCCAATTCCCAGTTGTTGTGTGTCTGGACGATCAATTTTAGAAAGTCATTTGGAAAAATTTACAAGTGAAGTTTCATCAATTAAAATGTTAGGAGATATTCATTATACATGTGTAAAGTTAGATCTACAGTACAGGGAGTACTGGGGCCGATTGCATGAAAGGATCTTTGCAAAGACCATCTTTCATGTCGCCCATCTTTTATGATGCGCCATGTGAAACGCATTTTAAATAAATCATCTGCAAACATATTTCATTCGTCTGTTAAAATAAACAAAATATTTGTTTATAAAATGTGATAACTGATATATCATTAAATTGTATAAAATTTGATTTAAAAGCAAGCTAACAAATCTTATTCTTTATCATAAATTTCAGAAACACCCGCTTATAGCGTATCATAAAAGATGGGTGACACGAAAGACGGTCCTTGGAAAGACCCTTTCGTGCAATCGGCCCCAGAACAATTATGACAAGAAAAAAAATATAACTAGGGCCTACCGCCGGTATCGAATTCATATTTTACTATTAGTCATGTTAGTGAAATCCAAACACAAAAAAGGCTTCAAAAATATAGTGTCAGGACACCCGACCCCCCCCCCATCCTACAGTCTATAGTATGGACAATTGTGCTTTCCTTTGCAAAAAAAATTGCGCAGTGCGGTGCAACATGTATGGTAGGGGGTCCTAAAGCTGCGCGGGTCCTAAAGCTACGCACCACTCGTCGCGCATGCAGTTTTTAATGGCAAATGCGCACTTTGTGTGGAATTGTGACTGCAGAGTGACGAATGATTCCTATTCTACAGAGGCTGCAGTAAATCTCTAAATGCAGAGAACACCCACAACTGTTTTGAATTTTTGAGCTATATTCTCTTTAATTTCATATTATCCTATAATAGTATGAACATATTTTAGAAATTGAGGCACAGGAAATTCTATTTTTCTGCATGATAAATCGAGTGCGTAGGCGTAGCTTTAGGACCCCTTCTAACATCGGGCGGCGAATTCAAGAGGTGTTCGGAAAACACGGCGGCGGGATTTTCGTATTAGCATGATTAGTGAGTTTTGTGATATTTTGTTCTTGCTTAATGATCTAATATTTGCCACAAGTTAGCGACAGATAATTTGTTCAAATATTAAAATTGGCATAGTTTCTATCGTTTGTAAACAAAGAGCGTAGCTTTTAGTTTAGCATGTTTAGGTCCCCCCATCATACATGCATGCCATGTAGATCTACATGACATAGTTTCCAATACGTGGGACAACACATAATTTCCACTTCGAAAGTTCACTTTTAAAAGTGGCTGATTTTCATATCGTTCGCATCACATCATCAAAATTTTATCATATTGAATGAATATTATCGTTCTTACCATTTTGTGCAACCTTACTGATAAATCAACTCAACAGTTAAAAATTAGAAAGGAATCGCGGAAGCTCGCAACAACGTGAAGAAGTGGTGGACACAGCATTCAGCAGAAACACGCGTGGCAGAAAGGTCATCGAACTATCGCTCGCTGGCGCCTCGCGATCTGACCAACGACCCCGTAGAGGGGGGGGGGGGGGTTTACTTCGGACGGTGTGTGCAGCTGAAACCCATATCTTTCAAGGGTATACATTTTGGCAGAAAAAAGGGTACTTATTATCAAGGAATTTCGGTTTCTCCTCAAGAGATTAATGTTTAAAGGGGAATCCTTCCCAAATACAAATTGTTTAAGAGGAAAAAGAAAATTAATCACACAACTTGATTTTCTCGATCCTGTCCCATATGTTTCACGACCAAGGATGGATTCCCCTTTAAGGATTTTCTCTCATTTGACAATACCAGTAATAATAATAACTAGAATTTAATTCGTCATGCGGACGAATTAGGTGGTCTGTCATGATTTGTCATTCAGTGTCGGCTGATGTATGAAATAAATCATTTAGATATCATTGATAATGTTGATCGTAGACATCCTAAGAATAAGTTTTGACCATTACTAAATGTGATTATTGATGTGGTGATGACAATCGTCAGACATACATCTTCAAACAGATACATACAAGATAGATGATTATACCTCACGGATCAACACGGCAATGCCGGCATGATCCGGGGAGGTCCGGGATAGTTTTGCCCCAGATGACTGTGAACACGGCATCAACACGGCAGCTTCACACGGATCTACACGGATCATGCCGGCAGAGCACGTCGTCAACACGGACCAATACGTCAGCAACACGGACCTACACGTCAGCTACACGGACCACCACGTCAGCAACACGGACCTACACGTCAGCAATACGGACGAACACGTCAAATGCGTTATCCATTGAGCTAGCATATTCCCCATAGAGATTACACGTAAGCAAATTTGAGAATTACAATTCCAATTTTGCAAGCGAAATACGGGCATGATCCCGGCATCTGATCAAAAAATGAAGGGCACATTTGCGAAAGCTCAGAATCTCAGCTACAACATACTAAAAGCTCAGGGAAAACCGACACGAAACAATGGAGATATGGCTCACGAAATAGAGGAATGTCGAATCTAGTTTTGAGAAAAAGTCATGTCCCATAGAGATTACACGCAAAACACATGTGATATGAAAAAAAAGCAATTATAATCTGTTTTATCTTGCTAAATTTAAACATTTATACCTTTTAATTATCATAAAGGATCATGTAAGAAGTGGTAAAAAGAAAAAAAAAACTGAAAAAAAATCATCTTGTTCACCCCAGGACTCGAACCCGCGCCCTTTAGAAAGCAGTCAAAGCCACGATATTCCCCATAGAGAATACACGTAAGCAATTTTGAGAATTACAAGTCCAATTATGCAAGTGAAATACGGGCATGATCCCGGCATCTGATCAAAAAATGAAGGGCACATTTATGAAAGCTTAGAATCTCAGCTACAACATACTAAAAGCTTAAAGAAAACTGACAAGAAACAATGGAGATATGGCTCACGAAATAGAGGAATGTCGAATCTAGTTTTGAGAAAAAGTCATGTCCCATAGAGATTACACGCAAAATGAGGAAAAATGACATGCCTCTTTTCATCGCTGTTTTACGCAATGATGCGTTTCTCAAAACGAAAATTAATGATAACTAAGGAGAAAGAGTACATTCTAAACTACAACATATCGAAATCTGGGCGAAAAATTATCTATATTCGAGAAGTTACAACCAAATTTGCATAAATTTGATGACGTCATTTTTGAAAAAATGAAATTTTTAGTTTAGGCGCCATTTTGATGACGTCACGATATAATTTAGGGACAATGGTGACATGAAATCGAATCTATAACTCATACTCTATCGATATATGAAACAAAATTGGGGTCAACGGACTATTTAAAGAGCTACAGTGAATTTTCAATAGGCATGTTTTTGCCCATATATGGCCTATAGTGAGAGCTCGCGCGCACACGTGCTGCAAAGTTTAACGGGTGTTAATTTCGTTATTAATGGTCGTAGAAGGTTGATCAAGGTATCAAATTGTTCAAAATTTTATTATCAATGAAATGATGTAAAAAAACGGTGTTTCTGCGTTGTGTTAAGGCGTTACGCGCGGAAACGCGCGCGCATGCGTGCGCGCGTGCAAAATTTTTGAAATGCTTAAAATGACCTAAAACGTACTCTCGTTCGGTCAAAAAGTGATTTTGAGCATTTTGAAATTTTGACGCGCGCGTCGTGACCTTCAGGTGACCTTTGATGACATGACCTGATGACCCTTGACCTTAAATTAATGTGATGTTAATTTGATTGATTTTTGATAATTAATAATGGAGATATGATTGATGTGATTTTACAAAATGGCGCCTAGATGACGTCATCATGACCTGATGACCTTGAAAAGCTTATTTTGACGTGTCCATGACAGATCCTATGTATGACGAAAAAATCAGCAAAATTGATTCAGCCGATTCGGAGAAAAGTTGGCGACAAGAAAATCCGTAAAAATAAAGAAAGAAAGAAATAAGAAAATTCTGACGAAATTAAGAGGTGATCTGTCAAAGACAGACCACCTAATAAAATCATATCACTCAATATCCCAAAGGGGGTGCTATATTACCCGGGGTATACGTTTAAGGAGTTTTCAGCCAACTTTAAGGACTTTTCACAAAAAAGTGGCCTCAAAGAGTGGCACCTCCTTGTACGTCAGTAGGTACCCCCCCCCCTGGTGGGGGTATTTCATAAAGATGTTTGTAATTAAAAGCAACTTTTAGAATGACTAGTGAACCTTTCTTATACTCAATCACCAATCAACATTTGAGTATATCATTTACAAGAAAAGATCACCAGTCGTTCTTGAATTCACTCTTCACTTACTAACAGCCTTATGAAATGCCCCCCCCCCCCAACTCAGCATCTTAATGTTTCTCAATTAAGACCCTGCCTTCCATGTTCTCAATCGAATAGAGAAGAGTCAATACATTGATTTGGATGGAAAATAGCCTAGCTCGTGAAAAATTGTCTCATATATTCCCTTCCATCTCACTGTCTCCACGGGGCCGTTTCATAAAGCTGTTCGTAAGATAAGAGCGACTTTAAGAACGACTGGTAAACCTTTCTTACGCGCTTAACCATCGCCAATGAATATACCATTTACCACAAGAAAGGATCACCAGTCGTTCTTAAAGTCGCTCTCAACTTATGAACAGCTTTATGAAACACCCACCTGGTTTGTCATATGCAGCACAGCAAAAGAATATTAGTAATCTAATTCAATGTTACAGACTAATTAGCTGAACATCAAGGATTTTCTGCATGGCTAGTATCATCAAATAACATATACTAAAGACAAACCCGTTAGCAATATTTTTTTTAGTACAAACGAAAAATTAAGGAAAATAGAATGTCCGAAATTTGGAGAAAAAAAAATAGAGACAAAATAAGTTAAAGATAATAGCAAAAACAAGATCCCCAAGACTAGATAGTCTCAAATTGACAATTTGGTCAGTCCATCAATGTAGAGACTACTTTTCCTTTCATTGCATCACTTTGTACTTTGTCATGAAAAAAATTGTTTTTTCTCTTCTAGCCATCCACTGGAGCGATAATCAAATATAACGTAGAGATCGTATTAAGCTAATACTCAAAAAGGAAAAAATTTAGTGAAAGCTTTGACAAAATTGACATTTGTGTCATTGTATATTGAAGCAATTCTGCAAATGAAGAATAATAATCATAATGCTCAATTTTTGTATAGCGCATCACACATAGCATAGCATGTCCCTATGCGCTTAAAGAAGAAATAGTGTAAGGTAAGAATAAAGTAATCAAGATATTTATATTGGACCATTAGTTCAAAGTTGGTATTTTATGCATTGAATAGATGTTTTAAGGGATCTCCTGAATGTACATAAATCACTTTGATATCTCATTGAATTAGGTAAAGCATTCCAGAAGACAGCAGAGGCATGAGTAAAAGCACGCTCACCATATGACTTTGGAAAGACAGAGGGAACAATGAATAATGCTTCTGAGCTTGATCTAAGATTTCGGGATGGCTGGTAATATGATACTAAATCAAGTAAATAGGACGCGGCAATTTTATAAAAACACAGTTGTGTGCAAAAACTAGAACTGGAGTAATTGCTTCATACTTGCGTGTTCGTCACATTAATGACACATCTTTGCAGCCACTATTAAACCCCAAAGGTAAAGTGATAACCATTTTCACAACTTCTAAAAACTCATAACTTTCTTATCGTTTGTCCAATTTTGGGAAAAACTTTCACCTATCTGCTTCTCTGATGTTTACCTAAAAAAATCTTTCTATATTTGGTTGGATTTTACCCTTTTTTCCACAGCTGTCCCCTTTCTTTCACACATAAAAACACAAGAATGTCCTGGCTTGATGACCAGATTTTCCTCCATTTTGGTTGGGATTTTTCGTCATTTTAATAATGCAGTTACACCACCAAAAAATGTGAACCTTTATAATTATCAATTTCATACATATATATTTTTATCAATTTCATATACTCAATTTACTTGATTATTCATTTACCAATTCAAATGATTACATTCATCATTTCAACAAAAACAGAAATGCCACACAGGACAGATGGTTCCATCATTCAGAACTCTCAGGTTTATATTTGCTTTTGCAAGATCAGAAATACAAAACCGTTCCTCTATTTACAAGTATGTACAAAAGACCAACAAAATATAACAATTAACAAACTTTTTGTTTACAACATTACCACTCGTTACAAATAAAATTGCACCAAAAAGCAGATATAATTAACAAAATTTACAGCATGAATGATAGGAGTTGTACGATATGTCATCAACAAAATAAATACCAAGATTATATTACCATATGTCTATATCTTGGGACAAGGGGGGCACTAAAATTAGATTTACCATAATAAATAAACAAATCGCAATCATGCAATGAAAATGTTAATATAGAGGGAAAAAAGCAGGCATAAGGATTGAGTGAATTCTGGAGGAAAGAATTCCTTCCATGTAATAACTGTGAATTCATAATGTGCAATTTATATATGGATAAACTACATCTGGTTAGCAAAAACGATGTTTATTTCGAGAATATAATTCTTCAAAAGATAATCTATATATATTTAATTGTATACATGGCAGGAATTACAAACTAAATTAACTGCACAACACCATGATCTTTGCATCATCATCATCAAATATCTATTCTTATCATATCACAATACTAGCTAAAAAACATATGAATCAAGTGCCTTCATGTTATTAGAAAAAGAATATGTAAGATGAATAATAAAAATACAACAAATTATGAAATAAGCATGCACACAAGGTCAAACACCTAAAGCATGGGAATAAATTAAGTTTCACTCCAAAATAGCTGTAATCACTCACTCTAATTCAATACTATTTTGGCAAGTTTGGGTAATTTCTTTAGAGCAAAAAACAAACAAACATACAAAACTCAGAAAATAGAAATAAATTTCTCACATATCTATACAAATCACACATATTTCAGCAATGTATATAGTAAAGTAAGCCCATCTTCTATTTTCCTTTAATACAAAACGAGTTCAAAAAATACTTTTCACAGCAGAGGCATTGTTTCTCAAAAAAACTTGCCATAGGTCTGTACACAACTCAGAGAAATATGTTTAAGTCTAGAGCACAGGTTCAATTAGGACATTTAGGAAATAAGACCTAGTACGCAGTGTGTATTGTGACACTTGTAGAGAAAACAGCTCTGTAAATGAACCAAATGACACAATTACATGAGGACCTACTGTAGAGTGTCGCCAAATAATTATCGGCTAAGAAGCAAAGGAAAGGGATGATGTCATTCATACAATTTCTAAATGTGTCAGTCTAAGAAATACAGATGTCAAAATAAAATATGGCATCATGATAAAGCATGATTCAGTTAAATTTCTTTCTTGACAAACCAGACTTTTTCCCTTTTTCTCATTTAAATATTGAATGCAATTTTGATAACAATTCAAGAACAAAACATAGGCTTTGTATTTAAGAACAGTGCCATATGACAGGGGGTATTTTGAACAATGACTAGAACAATGAGTTGTTAATATGGGATACTATTTAAAACACATATTTAAAAAAAAGCCCACAGAAAACAGAAATTGTAGATTTGAAAAAAAGGAGTAAAGAAAACAAATGCACATTACAGAAGGAATTGTGTTTTTTGTCACAATTAGAAGAATCAAGTACAGGTCTCAAATAAGCTCTTCTGAAAATCAAGTGGTATTTCTGAAGTTGCAAAATTAATATTTCTGTAGAGCAGTATTTTTCCTTTTCTGTTCATGGTAAATAAATGTGTATTAGTCTCAATAGCAATTTTCTGAGACTGTTTGCAATGTATAAAGAATACTTTTGTTGTGTTGTTGTTTATCAAGCAAGGGGGCCAATTGCCTTGTATCACATATTCTTCCTTGCCCCCAAAATTGCCATGCCCCTCACTGGATTTTCATTTTACTAGACTTCAATTTCATCATCTGCATTCTCCTCTTCCTCTTCACCACTTTCTTCTTCCTCCTCCTCTTCTTCTTCCTCATCTTCTTCATCGTTGCTTGGCTCATCATTATCCTTACTTTCTTTCAGGTGGAATAACTTCATGAGAGTGGCAAATCTCTCTTTAACCTTCAAAATAAAAATAAAAAAATATCAAACCATCCTTCATTAGTTATACATCATCATCATCATAATCATCGTCATCATCACCATATTCATCATCATCACCATATTTGTCATCATCATCATCATCATCATCATCATCACCATCATCATCATCATCACCATCAGCAGCATAAGACATCATCATAATCATGATCACCATCATCAACATCACAATCATCATTACCTCCACCACCAACACCGTAATCATCATCATCACATTTTCTATGAATATCATCCCATATGATATCATAATTGATATTTACAAGTAATACTTTTAAAAATACAACTGAAAATTATCATTATCAACAATGCAGATGAACTTTCACTAACGACACTCTACAATGGCTTACATATTAATGTCTACACAAATTGAAAAAAACTCAAGAGAAAAGATTTGGAAATGACATGCTACCCTTGCTTGTACATACCTGTTGTGGTGTTTTATCATTCAAATGAGAAGCTACTTTGATGAAAGTTTCTTCACTAGCTCCTTCCTCCTGACAGGCCTGTAGTAACACTCTGTCTGCATCTCTGTGAATAAAAAGGTTTGTTGAAGAATAACAATGTTTTCAACTCTAATCAAGGTCACAGAAGTTAATATTGGTATACGAATGCAGCTTTGAGTTCCAATCAAGAAAAAATGAATAATAAAATGAATATAGGGATGGATGAATAAAACCTTCTGCAGACCTTCAAACTTTTCTCATAAGGAAATAGATATCACTTTACTCAGAAAAGGAAAGGAATAACATTTCCCTTATTAGGAAAAGTAGTAAATTAATCATTAAGCAAAATTGGAAAATCAAGAGCTATATCAAATACGAAAAGTGTATCAGAAATTGACCCAAAATGGTAAAAATATCAGATTCTTTCTTTAAATTAAGAATGGAATGGAGGTCTACAAAAATCAATAGAAAATGGATATTTCCCTAAATACCAAACTTCAAATCAAATTACAAACAAATTAAATATATTAAAATATAAATATTTAATATAATGGACAAATGAATAAATACCTATTCCAGTTTAATCCTGATGAAGCTCCATCAGCCTCCACAGACGATGATTGCTGAGGATCACCTCCTCCTTCTTCTACCTGATCTCCATCACTAAGCTCCTTCAGTTCTCCTTTCCCCTCCTGGTCTCCAGCAGGAGCTGGCGTCTCCTCATCTCTACTCGCAGTCTCTTGTAGGCCGTTGCCGATGGATCCATCCCCATCGTTTTCCTGTTTCTCTTCATTCTTTCCCTTGGTTGATTCAGAGTCTGGATCAGTCTGTGTTTTGACCTCATGCTCTGCTGACACCATATCAGGAACAGGAACACCTTTTGTTCCTGACTCAACAGAAACATCATCAGGCTTTTCCTTTGCCAAAAAAAAAGAGATACATTTGATGAAAGGTTTCCATGTTATTTCAAGACTGCTTTATCTTGAATGAGGTGCCCCTATTAACCCTAACCGTTCATATTGAACAATATCAGCATTGGTACCTTTTGCATCCATGCATCTTTGCAACTGACCAAACTATTAAAGTGTTCATAATGAAAATTTCATTGCCCACAGGCATATTCAGCCTCTCATACCAGGCAGGTGTTTCATAAAGCTGTTTTTAAGTTAAGAGCGACTTTAAGAATGACAAGTGAACCTTTCTTACACGCTTGACCATCGTCAATGAATATACCATTTTCCACAAGGATCACCAGTCGTTCTTAAAGTCGCACTTAACAAACAGCTTTATGAAGCACCAACCAGGCATCAATCTTTGTGTATATATACACCAAACATTATCCAAAGTTTGATACTGTATTTGTAAAACTCAGATCATTCATTGCATCATTGCTTCAAAAGAAGCAAGATCTATAGGTGGTACAAACCCCACAATAAGTAATGTAATGTGACAATTTTTTTTTTTAAATAAAGCTTGACAAATTAATTCATATTAATACATTCACTCTTCAGAGTTTCCCGGGTAACAGAAGTGTGGACCGAAGAATAAAAGGAAGCTTAACACTAACTTTTGGATTAAAAGAAATTACATACCTGGACAGATTTCTGAAATTCTGTTGGTGAGCATGTGAGACTGCGACTATCGGTATCCATGGTAACGCCTGACCCAAGGAGGGTAGTATGGGATGAGGCAGGACTTGTACTCAGCTGGGACCCAGAGTTACTAGGAAAATAAATAAATATTCAATAATTTTTAAAAAGTATGAATACATTCTTTCGAACAAGCTGGCAATCTGTCACATTAACAAACCTAATTATTACCAGTGTTATTTCTTAGATATATGTCTCAGATTTCTTATTTTTCTTGCCAAATTTGTTTTGGCTGTGACAACTGGATTGTATAAGTCAGTTTGACTACATGTCTATGTATTATGAATTATGTATATACCATGTTTATTAACTGTATGTCTGAAAAATTGTAAATGTTTATACAATGTAACTATGCTTTTTGAAAATAAAGAACCATGTGGAAGGGGGACAAAATGAAAAAGAAAAAAATACGTTCTTTCCATTAACCCTAATACTCCCAGGGGGGGGGGCCATAATGGCCCCCCCTCAACAATTTTCGCGATATATATTTTGCGCGAAATTTTTTTACCTCGCGGCTCACTGACTTTTTACATTCAAGTCTCGCGCAAATTTTGAGACCAAATTTGTGACGCCCGGGTATGCGGTTACGACATTACGCAACATTATGCAAGTGCATGTCAGACCCAAAATTGCTCATAAACGTGATTTCATGTACAAATCCAATGCAAATTGCGTATTTAGCCAAAATTCATAAATGTTTCATTATTTCTACTTTTACTGATTAAACTTAATTAATTTTGCCTTGTTTATGATCAGAATTATGTCTGGAACAATTTCCATTGAAAAAACAATAAAAAACAAAAAGTAAAAAAACAAAGAAATACATAAGAAATTCATAAAACAATAAAATACATAAGAAATTTATTTCCAAACCAAAGTTTTTTTGAATTACGATTGTTAAGAATGCTACAAAGAAAATTTTTACCAAAAATTAGCATTCTAGGAGCTTTATTTAGTGAATTAGAGCAAAAAGTATGATTTATGCATAAATTAGCATAATTAATTCATATAAAATAAAATCTCATTATTTTGGAAAATTTTACCATACAGCCTTGTAGATTACATCGCACACTACCAGCGTGCAAATTTTTGCATCGCTCGCGCGATCGGCGGCCGAGATCTTAAGGGGGGGCCATAATGGCCCCCCCCCCGGGAATGACAAGAATCAAAATACCCCGGGAGATTTAGGGTTAAACTATTTGATGATTGTACTTAACTTTTAGTGGGTTTTATAGTTGTTTTTTTCTTTTAAGCCTTCAAATTTTATGCTTATATATTTATGCTTATTATATTTCATGCTTATACTCAATCATAGTTCAATAGTACTAATACGACAAATGGATCAAATATGTTTGAAAAATATTCTTGATTTAAAATGTGATTGTTATTTCAAGTTTATTTTTCAAAATGTATGCCAAACAATGGTGAATGAACAAAACATTCTCTTGGTATTTTGGAGACTTACACTTCCATAATTACATTCATCAATTTCCAACTATTTTTTTTCTAATGGCTTTGGAACTGACATCTAATTTGTAAGGAAAAAGGAACTTCTGAGACTTAGCCTTGATTACCTGTTTCCTGAGCCCATTGTTTCTCTGCTGCCACGACTGGTACAAGGCGAGTGGTCTGCTGTGAGATCGTCTGTGCTTTCTCCAGATGTCATATGATTCATGTCTCCTCCATCCTCTTCCTCATCATCTGCATCGTCTTCTGACATCACACCACCTTCATCATCGTCGTCTTCGTCTCTATCATCTGCAGCATCTTCCTCTTCTTCATCCTCCTCCTCATCATCCTCATGGCCATCGATATCATCTTGGCCATCTATATCGTCCTCGTGATCGACATCATCATCCTCATCGCCAGTAGCAACACCGAGTTCGTCTTCATCCTCTTCTTCATCGCCGACATCGTCATCATCGTCATGTTCATCTTCATCATCATCCTCCTCTTCATCGTCATGATCCTCATCATCTTCTACATCATCTTCATCTTCCGTTGCCGAGGCGTTGTCCTGGAGGTAGTCTGCCAGATTATCACACATCTGTGATAGGTGATTGACGGCCTCATTGGTCGGATACGAGCCTCCGGCGCCGTCCTCTCCTTTCGCTCCATTAGTCAATTTGGAACCTCTGCCCTGTCTTTTGCCCACACCGGTACCTCTCCTTCGGCCTACCGATCCATCTCGCATGGCCCGTCTACGTCCAGGGCCTACACCACGCAAGGAGCTGATCAGCTCTGCTCTGGTCACCTATACGAGCGATGGAATGATGGAAAGGATTCACAGTATTTTTTAAATTATAGAAATACTGTATTGAGAAGGTGAAAAGTGTAGTACATGAATAACTTAACTGACTCAAGCAAAGTTAAGTTGAATTAAATGAAGTAATTCCCAATAGATGGTGGATTGGTAGCAAGAGGAGATGATGGAGGTGAAGGGGAAGAGATGGGGGGGTGGGGGCTGAAAAACTAGTGTTGGAGGAAAACTTACCATAGCTGAACAATAAGCACAATGCCTTGTTTTACGTTGAACACGGGAGTCTTGAGATGTCTCATGGCAGTTACATTTACAGCTCCTGGTTCCATACTGAAGCTCATCATTCAATCCTTTCCAGGGGTCCAGGATATTCTACAAAAAGAAACATTTTTTTTAATGAAAGAAACATAACTTAATCACATAAAAATAAAATGTATGCAATCATTTTTTTTCACTTACATATCATTGCATCTTTAATCTAACTTTTGTTGATTCTTTGCTACTTCTAGTAAAATATCTATTACTGTGATCACTTTTCACTGGGAGTAATATATTACAAACTGTTACCATCAAAAAGGGGTTATAATGGATGTAATGTAACGTGTCTTGCTGATACAATTGTCAAAATGACACATTAAAAAAAATTACCAGGTGGGGGGGGGGGGACTAGAAATAATCTTTGGTCGATTATACGCAAATTCTTTTGGGTTGGTATACACACCTATGAGTAATCTTTTGTCATTGCAAGGTTCTCTTGATTTGTTTTCATATCATCAGTGTTTATTATGAAAGGACTCAAGTATTTACCCTATCAGTGACGCCTCTCCCATGTTGCTTGGCAACAGTCCCTTCTTCTTCCTCTTCACTCTCTGATAGCTCAATCTCCTCAAAGTCATCACACTGTTCAATCAAACAGAAAGATGACACAAATTCATTCCCAATGAAACAAGCACAAGACAAGACACATCAGAGTAATGAACACTTCTTAGTATTTGTATCCATCAGTTTGTAACACTCACTGCACTTTTATCTCTGATGTATTGATGTGGAGCATTGTAACCCAGTGGATTAGTCTCTGGACTAATCCAGAGGGCTGCAATCAGAGGACCGTGGGTCCGAATCCCAGCTATGGGGCATTCTCCTTCAGCAAGAAATTTAACCATATTTTGCTGCACTCGACCCAGGCGAGGTAAATTGGTACCACGTAAGGCGTAAGTGCCTATATAGCAGCTCAGCTACAGGTGGGGTAACAATATAACACCAAGCATCAAGCACAGTAGAGTACATGCATATAGTAACTGCTACATTAACATATATAATAATAATATAATTATCATTATTATTGATATTATCAATATCATTATCATCATCATTTTTATTATCATTATTATCATTAACATCATCATCCTCATCATTTCTATTATTATTATCATTAACATCATCATCCTCATCATTTCTATTATCATTATTAGCATTATTATCATTACCATCATCATCTTCATCATCATCATCATCATCTTCATCATCATCATCATCATCATTATCATCATCATCACCACCACCACCACCACCACCACCATCATCATCATTATCATCATCATTATAGATGAAAAGAAATTTCTTACAGCCATTTTCTTGTCATCAGTGAGATTAATTTCTTCAAAGTCCATCATGTAGTTCTCTGGTGGCCTACTATCAGGAAACAGCATTGACAGCTCCTGTTCAAGGTGAGGTTGACCTTTCAGTAGAGGGATCAAGGCTTCTTTCAACTGAAAAGATCATATATACATGAAAGTAAAATTTAATCAAAATATTTGACTTTATTTGCAATTCTGCAATGCCATAAAATAATCTTATTGCATGACTGACCCCCATATATGCTCTATCTTGACTTCTCTTTGTGAATTGTTTCAGGCATCACAAATCAAGAGCATCATAACCTTTCATTAACCTTGAAAACGGAACGAAACATTTCAGGCTGGTCATATTTAGATGTATATACTATATGATACTTCATGGAATACATATGAAAAAATTAATTCAAAGAATTCAAATAAAAAAATTGAACTTAACTAACTTATGAAATGATAAAGAACCCCTCTTGCAAGGGTTATTCCTTAATAGCAATTAACATATATAATATCGAGAGCAAACAAACAAAAAGAACTTTGCATTTATTCACGTTATAATATACTATAACTTACATCTTGATAGTTCCGCTGTGTCTCTCCCCATTGTACCATTGTCTTGATGACCCTCTGTATGTGGGCAGGCTGCTTGTGGAAGTGAACCTCGACTTGACGTAAAAACAGTCTCGCTTTGGAGAATTCCAGGCACTCTAAGAACTGTGATTCAAGAAAAAAAAGAAATGTGGTGATGAATAACACACATAAATTTGCATATTTCAAAATGTTTGCACGCAAGTTGTGCCCCTATTGTGATATTACTCTGTCATGTTAATCACGGGAGATTGGTTGATGACAGTGTACTCAACACCTTGCATTAGACACCAAATATTCTCTTCTATTCTTGTGTTTATGAACCATTTACCATTCCATCAATTTCACTAGTTCTACTGATCAATCCTTATTCTTAGCTGCGGTTGGGCTTTATCATTCAGTAACATATTTCTTTGATTTTTCAATTCTCAGTTGCAGCTTTAAGTTGTCTACCCCAAGGAAAAGTTGGCCACTAATGAGAATAAACACTGAAGAATCACCTGGGTCCCGTAACACAAAGGTTAGCGATTGATCATGCACTTCATTTTCACAATTGTACATTGTAGTCAATGGAATCAATCGTAGAAAAATGTTCTACGATCATTGCTAAGTTTTGTGTTACGGGCCCCTGAATTGTGAGAAAACTCTACTTCTACCCACTCTTGATTAGTAAGCTGGTTTGTATAACATTTAATTGCATTCAGTAACAATGAAGATATGGCTAAAATCTAGAATGAAACAAGCTACATGTAGAAGACTTAAGACTTGTTCAAATATTGCTCCTCGATTCTTGTAAGGCCTAGGATATCTCTGGTTGGTAGAGTGAAACCACTTACCACACCACACTGAAGTGCAACATCAGGAGGCATGAAGGCAGTGAATTCTTCTATCAGATCGGGCCTATCTGTTAACACATCCTTTACTGAGTAGTACAACTGCAAAAAGAGTTATAGGTAATATCACTTAAATGGAAATAATGAAACTATGTATTCATGTACACAATGATAAAACAATGATAGAACAAATGACCACAGAAAGAGAATAGACTGGGAATACAGTTCACAATGGAGAGCTTTCTACAAACCTTTCTCCTTTATCTTATACATGGAGAGATTAAAAATTGACATTAAGTTAACTTTCTTAAACATGCATGCTTATCTGAAATGGCTTCTTTCAATTAGAGAGATTTATGATAACATCATATCTAAACAGGCATAATGCCACCAAAATGACTTACATCTGCAATGGACGAGTTTGGATCTTCAGAATGCTCATTGAAGACTCTCAGGAATTGCTGATACTGATCAAAGTTATCATGTAAAGCTTCCTGTTAATGAGAGAATCAGGAATTATTATATATATTTATTCATTTTACTCATACAATTAGGAATCATTGGAGTTAGACATTTCAGCACAACATTCGTGTTGAACTACTACATATATTGAGTTAGAAACTGGAATAATGATTACTACCTCTCATTCACATGGCCATCACTAATGAAATCATGAAATGTGGTCTATAGCTTGCACACAAGAGATCTATGAATGATAATATGACCTTTCACCCTAAATAAGATGGAAAGATTGGGGCAGCACCGATTAGAGATTATATCAAGATAAACATCCACACCAAATTTTGAGGAAAAATCTGTTGAGCAATAATGCTGGTGGTGGCACAAAGCTATTCAATCCACGGTATGAATTCAATAAAAGATATTGCATCCTTGAAGTTGAATCATAAACACTGAAGTCAAAGTTACTGTCAGGTTTTATGTAAAGGGCCCAAAGTAAATCAAACAAGACAAAAATTTGAATCAAAGTCATAGAGGGAAAAAATGTGTTCTTATTACCTTAACCCTGTCCAGAAAATCCTTGGCAAATGCAAGCTCACGCTCTTCTTTCTGTGCGTAAAAAGTGAATATGTTATCGCATTAACATTTTGTAAATTACAATCATTTTAACATTAAAAATACAAGTACAGTCATCTGCATAATGAAATATAACATTAAGTTCAAGGAAATCAAGGTATAAAAACTCTAATTGTACCTCTTATGTCTCTGGGATGTGATGGGAAACAGTCGAGTCATAAATTTGGTGATAAGAATGTAAGAAAACTTATTTTTGTTCATATAATTATAGTAAGGAAGAACAATAAACACACACAAGACACACAAAAACAACACACAGAATTGTGTCCCTTCCTGATCAATATTGAGAGGTATTTGTATTCATCTAATACTTTGTTAAAAATCACTGTCCCTCTTGATATTCAACATAATCTAAGAAATGAACTTACATGCGGGTCTTGGTTGACTATATCCGGATCCAAGAGAACAACTGTTGACTCCAGATCCTTCCTCAGTTTGCTCTTGATCCTCTTGGCAGCAACCTTGACATTGCTCCCCCTACACATCTCCATCTCCTCCTCTCCATCCTCACCAGGACCACCCTGCTCTCCACCTGACAAGAACTCTCTGGCTCCAGGTTGTTCATCTAAGGTCGGAGACTTGCCTCCCGTTGCAGTGGATGCCATCATCTCTAACTGGTCGGTAGGGAGGTCGAAGGGCAATTTGGGGTTACTGTTTGCACTGGCAGCACCCTCGGACATCTGGCTTGTGGTGTCCTCCTGCTGGACCATTGGCAAACTTGGTATGGCTGGTGGTGTGCCTCCCTCTGACAGTTCTCCTGTTGGACTTTGAGTTCGGTTCACTGCCATCATCTGACTAGCGATACCTACAGAGCTGCCAATTGTAATTCCTTGCATGGGCTCGGAACTGGCACTGAGACCAGCGGATGCAGGAACGGGTGCATTTGTGGTCACGTTACCATCAATCCTCACCGTAACCTGCAATGGAGAATGTTTGGTATCTGGGCGTGTCTCTGATGCTACACTACCGGTGACAGGAGTGGATACAAGAGTAGGTTCATCCACTGCCATAGGAACACAAGTATCAGATGGGCTTTCGTCGCAACTACGGGCAAGTAAATTCTCTACCACTACTCCTCTTGGACTGGCAGTTTTCTCAGTCTCTTCTTCCTCATCTAACTGCCTCAAGGCAGTCTCTAGAGGAATACAATCCTCATCTGATTCACTGGTCCTCCTTTCCCTAGAAGAATTATCAGTCCTTGTGCTTTTAAATGCTTCTTCCAATCGCTGACTTGCCTTCGCAGAATCAGGAGAACTATTTTCATCATCACCCAGTGTCACTCTGATCTTACCAGGCGATAGTTTTGACTTGGGAATTCGGAAATGACGCCTCTCAGGACTTTTGCCATGCAAAAACCTGTTAAACGAAGATATTCCCTTTGAAGCGAGAGATGACATAGCTACAAAGCGACCATGTCTTGGGGATAGTTTCTTTTTCAATTTTTTTTTCTTGATCAGTTCCCAAACAGGATCCTTCACACCAACTCCTTGGGGGACTGAAGATGTGCTTGTCCTACCTCTCTTCTGGTTATGAGGATCGTAATGTCTATGCAAGATAGGATAGTATGGACGTTCACCTACTTGATCCTTTTCCTGAGGCACACTATCCACATGGACTTCACCTTGACTTTGGGGTAATGTCACAGCAACTCCTTCACAGGTGTTGGTCCGATTAGACTCCTGGGCAGTGTTCACTGATGGTGTCTGCGATATAGATGCAGGATCATCAGAAAACTGAAGAGTTCTAACCACAGAATGTGATGTAGTCTTTGCAGTAGCCACAGTGTTGTGCAACTCCATTTGGGAGGCAGTGATAGATGTTACATTTGTAGTAGTCCCTGCCACATAGGCTGCATCTGCACCGGTAGACTGATGAGGCACAACTTGCGATGCTTGTGTGGTTGATGCAGTCACATCTGCATCTATCAGCCCTTTGACATGACGTGAAGCAAGTGACACAGTGTTGCTTGATGGAAGATTTACAACAGGATTTGCACTGGGATATACATCAGCTTGAGTTGTAGGTGGTACAGACACAGATTCTACACCACTTGGCGGTTGTGGGATACCAGGTGTACTTCCTGCAGCCATGGGTGACATCTGGGGGCTGTCTATCATATATTTGACCTCACAAACAGTTCTAGGTAGGAGACCCTGAGGAAGGATCTGCTGCCCAGGCTGCAGTAGCAACCCTCCTGCAGTTAGCCCAACATTGGGTGCAAGGATATAGCGTGATGCTTCTGGGGGTAGCTGAGTGAGGACTGGAACTGAGTTGCCTGTTGCACGACCTACGGCTGGGACTGGTACCTGGACTTGAGTTTGGCCCATCAACTGGTCTCTGGTAGTTATTTGAATGGGAGCTTGGATCTTTGGCTTGAGTGGAGAAAGCTTCGGCATATGTTGCTTAGCCTTTTCTTTCTTAACTTCCAAGAGGCATTCTTTTATATGGACATGAACACCCTATGGAGATACAAGAGAAGAAAACAAATTACAACGGTGTGATAATTTGTCATTACTAAATGGTTGAAAATTTCAACAGATAATATACAATAAAAAATATAGAAAATATACATGTAGAATGAAATAAAGAATTTTATGATTATTTTTCATTCAAAAGCAATCCATTTTGGCAAAATTATGTGAAAACTGGGAAGATGGACCCAATTTGTATGTATGACACATGAAAAAAAATAAGATTACCAAGCTACCACAATGCAGCTGATGTGCACACTAGAAATTTATACGTTAAAGTATAATATTCTTAGCACACACATTTGCTCAAGTCACAAGACATGATAGGGTTGATAGCAGTTGAAATTTGGACATCTCAGAGTGGCAGAACAACCCCTGACATGTTGAAATATCGTGGTTACTGCTAGGCAAAAAAAAAATAATAATTCGTAATGATTTTCTGCTAACAGAAATGGTTTTTTTAATAAACTTGGTCATGCAAATAATACAGAAGCTTGGCATATTTTCCCATGTCAACCAATTTGACTATGTGTTGAATTATTTGGGTTCAGACATTACATCAATCCTGATAAAAAGACTACATGTAATGTTAAATATAATGTTATCTGAACACAAACCTTACAGAAGCAATAAAACTTGGGTAATAAGACAATATAGATTTGCCTAAAGTGCATTATACTATTTTTGAACACTCACAGAAATTTCACAGCTATCAACAAAATTCTAATTATAATACAATATTTCACTTTTATATCATACATGTACATCAGAGCAATGCTTTTAATTGCTTTACTAGATGTGCGGAAGAAGAGGAAAGTCTTATAACAGATAAAAAATCTAGTACTGGTAACAACAGAAAATAAATTGCTTACACTACAGACATGAAAAAAACTTGTACATAATGACGAAAATTTAAATGAATGATATATGCCATTCAATTTTTCAAAATGTATAAGTAGGGGAAGGCGGGGTAAGTTGTGACACTTTTTGCATTTTGCATGTTAGAATTGATATGACTAGTACTATTGTGAAAATAAGTACCTTGCCTTTAAATTTGATTCTTGGGAAATGTTTTTCACCTACATATAACATTTACCCCCACACTGAAAGTCATCGTGACCTTTGAAAAAACCGATGTCAAATGGCTCAACTTGCCCCATATATGGGGTAAGTTGTGCCACCATCTGGGGTAAGTTGAGCCACAAAAACTACGTAGGCCTATATAGTAACGAGCAAATGAAGTTCAGAAAATTTACTTAACAAGTGGAACACCTCTGGCTGTCGTGCCTGCATTGAGTGATTTGATATATTAGCAGTGCTGACTTTGAAAACAGCTATTGAATAATTATTCACATAAGAAAACACTCATATAATAATAAAATACTATGTCCATCAACCCAACATTACCGAACTAAAGACATGTGCAAGACATATTTGATTACCCTTATGTCTATGTTTCATGAACTACCTGATTGTGTAGATCTATAAACTTCTTAAATTATGATACTAATTCAACAAATACCCCCAACATGGCTAAAGCTCATTGACCTAAGATGTTGGTCATGTGACCTGAAACATGCACAGGATATTCAGGGGTACATGGTGACTCTTATGTCCACGTAATTGCTCTTATGTATAAGTTTCATGAACTAGATCCATAAAATTTCAGTTATGATGACAATTCCACAAATACCCCCCACATAATCACAGTTTGTTGACTCTAAATGCCCTTTGACCTTGGTCATGTGACCTGAAACTCGCACGGGATGTTCAGGGATACGTAATTGCCCTTGTGCGAACCTGCCCAGCATTTACACCATCCTGATGCAGTCTCAGCTCCGGTGAGCAGGACATGTAGCTCACATGCCTGACGAACGTCTTCCAAAGAAACTTCTGTTTGGCGAGCTCCAGGAAGGAAGCCGCTCTCATGGAGGCCCAAAGAAGCGATTTTAAAGACACACTAAAAGAATCACTTAAGTCTTTTAACATCAACCATGATACATGGGAACAGAAAGCCCAAGACAGAGGAGCATGGCGAACAGCTGTACATAAGGGTACTGAAGCATGTGAGGCCAATAGGACCGTAGTGGCCGTAGCCCGCAGGCAGGCCAGGAAGACAAGGATTGCCAACCCTGTAGCAGCAGCCAATATTCCCTGTCCACACTGCCAGAGACTATTTAGGGCACAGATTGGCCTGACTAGCCATCTGCAGACCCATCAAGCTAATGATTAAACCCCAGGATGATTAGATGGTCCTCGTCGCATCGACAGACAAACAAGAATTGCTCTTATGTATAAGTTTCATGAACTAGATCCATAAAATTTCAGTTATGATGACAATTTCACAAATATCCCCAACATGGTCAAAGTTTGTTGAGCTTAAGTGACCTTTGACCTCAATCATGTGACCTGAATCTCAGGCAGGAGCTTCAGTGATAAACTATTACCCTTATATCTATAAAGTTTCACGAACTAGGTCCATATACTTACTAAGTTATGACGACATTTCAGAAACTTAACCTCGGTTGAGATTTTGATATTGATTCCCCCTACATGGTCTAAGTTCATTGACCCTAAAATGACCTTGGTCATGTAACATGAAACTCAGGCAGGATGTTCAGTAATACTTAATTACTTGATCAATTATGATGACATTTAAAAAACTTAACCTTGGTTGAGATTTCAATGTTGATAACAATGCCTTCACCATCGAAAAAGCGGTGCCTATAGTTTCGCTCTGCTATGCAGGCGAGACAAAAATGCTTAGCCATTTACTGTGTGGTCCCACATGTTATTTCCAGTGTTAGCTACAAAAGGAAAAGCATGTGGTAAGAAAATAAATGAATTCAAGCAAACCTGGATTATTTTGATTCAACTTTGTTGTTCTAAATAAGAATTCTGGCTTATGACATTGAAGGATTACTTCCAACTATTTCTTTATCAAAATCAATATTTTTTTCACCAGAACTTGGACTAAGCTTTAAACTCACCTGTATTGGAAGAACCCATTTTGGTAGTTTATTGCTCTTAACGTTGATTGGAGCAGTGGCTTCACTGGGTTTCACAACAGAACACATAGATGGGGAATGGACTATGTGATTAGTGGTCTTGTAGATCTATGTATGTACAAGATAGAGATTTAATAACAGAAATTAGATTAACTTGATGAGTTGAACAAATGGATTGCCAAAATACAGTTGTCTTCCAGGGGGGCGTTTCATAAAGCTGCTTGTAAGTTAAGAGACTTTAAGAACGACTGGTAATCCTTTCTTACGCGCTAAACCATCGCCTATTGTGTATACCATTTACCAAAAGAAAGGATCACCAGTCGTTCTTATCTTACGAACAGCTTTATGAAACACCCACCAGGATCCATAACATGATAAAGAGCTTGATCCCATCAGGAGCTAAATTCATATTCTATAAATCAAGGTTGTCTTAAATAAATAATTTTTTTTACAAAGCTTATTTATTTTGAATTTTGAAAGATAAATAAACAGCATTTTACAGTTTCATTAAAAATATGTATAGTTCAATTAAGAAGTTCACTGAAAATTCAAAAAGACAAGGTAGATTTTTTTTTAATGATGTATAATTGGCCCAGACTCTTTACCATATACAACAACAATGCAAGTAGATTTAGCTGCTTTTCGAATGACACTCTTTAACTACCCTATGAAAATTATAATTTGAGTTAACAGATGTACTCCATGGCAGCATGCAAATTGATTCAGGTTATCATTGGGGCATATTCTTAAAAGAGGCCTGCTGGAACTACAATTAAAACTTAGCCCCCCCCTCCTGAAAAGCACTTACCACGATGGGATTCTTGACATTGACCTTGCATTTGCGATAGCAGAAGAGATTTTTGATGCGGTTCCTAATCTGAGCTGCCGTTTTACAGGGCATCATGAGATTCTGGATGAGCTGATATGAATCTTCAAATATACTAAACTGATCAAGACCCCTCACAATCAATCTGAATAGATCAGGTAAAAATCATAATAAAAAAAAACATTAGATCAAACCTTCATTAGTTGCTCTAGAACATTTATTTTGAGAGAAATAAAAAAAAATCTTCAAGGTGAATTGTAGGCATATGATATTCATAGTAATTTTGACATAGCAAACTAAACATGGAATGATGAAACTAGCATAAAACCTTTATACCACAAAACCTACACACATCATTATAAGTGGACACAATCACTAAGTAACCCTTTTGATAGATTCTGTAACTGCTTTTACAATTTTCTCTCTGAAAGGGAATTAGGCAAATTTGACAATATTGTATTATAAAATAAACAGACAGCCAGAAACAATGCAAATGGTAACCAACCCAGACAAATAATGTAATGTCTCCTGAGTTGCAGTAGCATAAAAACAGAAACAGTATTATTTTTCTTTTAATTACATCACAGTCAAAGTTGCTCAAGCATTACCTCAATATTTGAAGAAAAAAAGTGTCATTTTTTTAAAATCCATCATGTGAACTACAATAACTGCATATTCATGAAATTTTCATGAAGAGTGATCTGGGCCTACTGACATAAAAGATGAAATCAATTGTAAATTAAGTGCAACTGTATGTCTATGGAAAAAAATGTATGGAGGTTTACTCACTTGTCTTCGCCTTCCACAAAAACAATTTTAGCACTTCTGGAGATGTCATGGTACATGGACTTAGGCAAGAGTTCAATGTGGATGAAGACGTCACTCTTCGCGATCAGGTTACGGAGAGTCGTCAGAAGGGGTGGGGCCTTGGGTCGTGGCCCAGTCTTTTTGTCTGCAAGATTATAATCCAGAAATCCTTGTAAGGAAGTCATCCCAGATTTATTTGTTGGGTTTTTAGACAGGTTGAAAATTCTAATCAAGAGGGCAATATCACAAATGGACTTTACATATAAATTGAATATTAAGTACACAAATTTCAACAAAGTATTATAGAAATATATGATTTGCATTCAAAAGGGCGAGAAACAATAGGATAATACACCTCATGACATGAACATAATGTTTATATTTTAAAGCAAATGAAAAAGAGAAAAATAAATTTTCACATAAACACAAGATCATACAATGTAGACCATAATGAACACAATTTCAGTGCACATCATTTGGATTAACTCTTAGAAGTTAAGGTAGGTGAAATATTTGTGAAATTATGGCGGACATCAAATGGGTCTGCAATATAATAAAGGCTCACTGCAAGAACTATTTTTTGAAGATGATTTTCTTCCTCATTATCAGAATCTTAAGGCCACCACACACCTCATGACTGGTCTATGACCTGATTTTAAAACATATCACATTTTTATTTTTTTCTGAAAATATGAATGAAAATAATATTTTAATTTGATGTTAAAATTGAGCATCAGTACACTGATATAATTTTTTTCTTGATAATTGAAAACTTTTATTTTGGAGTAAACGCTTAATTTGTTTCATATCGTAGTTGGTTGTATGATTGGTGTGACATTGTTGAGCCCTTTTATTTTAATAAGTAGGGTACTATTGTCACTAATAGGAACATTAAATATTCATAAGATTTAGAACTTTGCAAAGTAAAACCATCCAAGTCTCAATATTTGGATATTACAAAATTTTATTCTAAAATCAGAATGCAAACCAATCATAAGATGTGCAGACCTTAGGACAGGCTATCAGTAACACTACAGGATCTTTATAATACTTCTAAAGTGGGCTACATATACCAAATCACAAAAGAAAACTTCATACCTGAAGACTCCTCGTCAATTTGTTTGAATGGGGATCTGGGAGTTTTCAACAGTTCCAAAGCCCCATCCAGGTTACAAGCGCGGAAGAAGGAATGAAATTGGGCCTTTCCGAAGTTCCCCTGGCTCTTCATCCCATCCTCATTTACACCAGCAAGTAAATCCAGCTCAGTCTAGCAAGGAAATGAAATCAAATGAAAAAAAATTGAGGGGGGGGGGAGAAATTTAGGTGAATCGTTCATGCTTGTTTGACCAACTTAAAGGGAAAGTTAAGCTGAAAATTAAAAAGAATTTCGAGTTCCACTGGGAATGATTTCTATTTGGATGCCCTGGAATTGAATTATAAAAACTCTCCAAAATGTAGTTCAATACATTTAGTCACATAACGTGAATCTCAACACAACTGAGCTGATTTTAAAAAATCACTTTTGGTAATCCAGAAATCTTATAAAATACACCAATTTCATGTTAATCCAATGAAAGCATCAGTAAATTTAATTTAAACAAGGGTAAACATACCCCCCTGTAGTATAAGAGAATATTGCACTATTCTCAAAAGTAAAATGGCAGTATTCTTTAGAAGAAAGAGTACACAAATATGGCAACTTGTAACTGATTAATTTGAAAAAAAATGTTGAATTTTTTTTTTAAAGAGAGCTGTATTAACCCTAAAAATTTTGCGCTGTATAATTTGCCACGCAAAATTTTTTGACCGTGTCGCTCGCTGACTTTTTACTTTTGAGACCAAAATTGCTACCCCCTGGTATGCGGCTCCAAAATTATGCAACGTTTCGTAAGTGCATGCAGTCCTAGAATGGCTAAAAAACTTAAATTTGTGTACAAATCCAATGCAAATAGTGTATTGAGCCAAATATAAAAAATGTATCATTATTTTTCCTTTCACTGATTGAAATGAATTAATTTCCTCTTGTTATGGTCAAAATAATGTCCCCAACAACTTCCAATGAAAAAACAATAAAATAACAAAAAGTAAAAAAATGGGGGGGGGGGAGGTTGAATCAGCCCCCTCAGTCTTTATTTATAAGCATCTATTTTAATGCAAGTATTGAACCGTGATTCAATTGCGTGTATCTTTTTGGCAAAGAGATTTCATAATTTGACCTAAAGAGGGCGGCATTTATGCAAGCAAACTTGATCTCCAAATTTATATGCATCGCGAGAATTTGTTTCAAAGCAATGCGATAATTTTTTAACAGTCGCAGATTGGTTTTTTAAATTGTGATTTTGGTCGAAATATAAATTGTTTTTGCTGTTTGATTGGTGAGTGTTTAGATCTGTTTAGTTTTTAGAAGACGTTGGGTCGATCGCCCATGTTTGTTGATTGATCCAATGCACTTTGAATAGCCGTAATCCCCTCGGTCCTTACCCGGTGCTCGGCTGTCACTACCAGGCCAGCAGCTAGCAGCGCCTCCGTTTTGCCTTCCCCAATGTCCGCCCCGCAAAGAAAAGTTGCGCTAAATGTCACAAAAGCTCATGATTAGATCAAAACAATGCTGAATTATGCCACCCTAGAGCTAGCATTATGATCAGAAAATACAATTTCATTGCTGAAATTTTAATTAAAACCATTAACAGATGGGCAAGAAGGAAGTGACTTTGTGATTATGGAGTGTGCAGCACGAATTTAAGAACCCGCGAATATGTTTTGAAGCCGCCAAGCGTGAAAAATTAATCCCGCGAAAATAACAGCGTTTACAGTAATGTCCATTAATGTTGATTAATGACTACAGGTTATGGGTAAATAAATTACACACATCTGTTAAATTTCCTGCAAAAACAACCAGATCTGTATGTCTTTGAACAGCATAGAAAGTTAAAGGGCCCAGCAACTGACAAATCATGGGAAAATTGAAACAATACGAAATTTGCAAAAGGCCAATTGACTTGCATAATATAATCCGTCCGTCATGAGCGCCCGTCGGACTAATGCGATAAAAGTTCGGACAGCACGAATTTGACCGAACTCGTGATGGTTATTTACTTCGGATCATCGCAGTTCCAGTTTCCAACAATCCCAATTCCTAGACTCATAGCAGGTCTCTTGATTGCTAACCCAAAATAAATAACCACTGTGAAGGTACATGTTTCAAAGTGAAAACATGCAGTTTACTTCTGGTTGGTTAGTCTACCAACTATTGCTCTCCTACAGACCTCCCAGACATGCCGGCGTCTATTACATAACACCCCCAGGCATGCAGCCGAGTGAAAGACTTGAATCCCTTCTCTGTTCCGAGATAAGCCTTGATTTCCCCATGATTTGTCAATAAAAGGTCACTTAATATACTTACCAAGAACTGTTTAGCCTGGTTTGCACAATCTTTAAGTGTGTCATTCTCCCTTGCCATTAGGTACATTTGACAAAGCAACTGGATATGCTGTCAAGGAAAACAGATGGAACAAAGAAAATAGTTTGAAGTTTGATAAAACCGAACAGTGATTCTATGTTGTTTCTCAAAAAATACCCCAAACAAACAATACAAAAATCAACAACAAAAAACAAGTAGTAGTACACATCTACATGTAGTAACAAAGAATGCATAAAGCATTTCCATTTGTTTGAATGTCTGATAAAAGAGCAC